>NC_084564.2:7320000-7365000 GCF_033978685.3 Nerophis lumbriciformis
GACACAAACAATACTTTTGGGAACTTGAAGCAGGAAGTAGTCTGCACTAGACAAACGATACATCTGGGAACATGAAGCAGGAAGTAGTCTGCTACGACACAAACAATACTTTTGGGAACTTGAAGCAGGAAGTAGTCTGCACTACACAAACGATACATCTGGAAAACATGAAGCAGGAAGTAGTCTGCTACGACACAAACGTTACATTTGGGAACTTGAACCAGGAAGTAGTCTACACTAGACAAACGATACATTTGGGAACTTGAAGCAGGAAGTAGTCTGCACTAGACAAACGATACATTTGGGAACATGAACCAGGAAGTAGTCTGCACTACTAGACAAACGATACATCTGGGAACATGAACCAGGAAGTAGTCTGCTACGACACAAACGATACATCTGGGGAACATGAACCAGGAAGTAGTCTGCTACGACACAAACGATACATCTGGGGAACATTAACCAGGAAGTAGTCTGCTACTACACAAACGTTAAATTTGGGAACTTAAAGCAGGAAGTAGTCTGCTACTACACAAACAATACATCTGGGAACATGAAGCAGGAAGTAGTCTGCTACTACACAAACGTTACATCTAGGAACATGAACTAGGAAGTAGTCTGCTACTACACAAACAATACATTTGGGAACTTAAAGCAGGAAGTAGTCTGCTACTACACAAACAATACATTTGGGAACTTAAAGCAGGAAGTAGTCTGCTACTACACAAACGTTACATTTGGGAACTTAAAGCAGGAAGTAGTCTGCTACTACACAAACAATACATTTGGGAACTTAAAGCAGGAAGTAGTCTGCTACTACACAAACAATACATTTGGGAACTTAAAGCAGGAAGTAGTCTGCTACTACACAAACAATACATTTGGGAACTTAAAGCAGGAAGTAGTCTGCTACTACACAAACGTTACATTTGGGAACTTAAAGCAGGAAGTAGTCTGCTACTACACAAACAATACATTTGGGAACTTAAAGCAGGAAGTAGTCTGCTACTACACAAACAATACATTTGGGAACTTAAAGCAGGAAGTAGTCTGCTACTACACAAACAATACATTTGGGAACTTAAAGCAGGAAGTAGTCTGCTACTACACAAACGTTACATTTGGGAACTTAAAGCAGGAAGTAGTCTGCTACTACACAAACATTAAATTTGGGAACATGAACCAGGAAGTAGTCTGCTACTACACAAACAATACATCTGGGAACACGAACAAGTAAGTAGTTTGCTACGACACAAACGATACAAATGGGAACATTTCCAGACAATGAAGGGGTGATTAAGATGATGAAGTTGTCGTTGAACACAACCTGTGTTGTGTGTTCATTCCCTAACAAAACTAGTGGTGTGCCTAATGTAGTGTCCAGGGGGAAAGAAGAAGCCAGCAGACCTCATGTGACTTAAGACTTTGGTCCGGGACGCTCCAACGTGCTAACCTCATGACTGCCGCAGAGGACCTCCTCCGACTATTTGGTGCGTGGAGCAAACAGGAAACGGTGGAAGTGGGACGAGGCGGCGGTTCACGCGTCCGAGCCCGCCTGCCTGCGCTTGGAGGGCGGGACCAGGCGGCTGGGCAGCTCGGGGGGCAGACCGTGACCCTCCAGCTTGACCTCGATCAGGTGACTGGCCAAGGCGAACTCCTCCTCGTCCAGCATGCCGTCTCGGTCCACGTCGGACAGCTTCCAGATGCGACCCAGCACGGAGTTGGGCAGGCGGGAGCTGACCATCCAGTCCTTGGCCTTGGTGCCGCTCAGCTTGCCCTCGTTGGGCGCCAGGTTGTAGAAGATCTCGTCGTACTTGGGCTTGTCCTTGGTCACCACCCACATCTCCTCCTCCTCGCAGCCCTCGCCGTCCTCCTCGCCAAAGTGTTCGCCCTCGCCGAAGGGGCCGGCACGCGTGCCCAGGAAGGCCCCGCCCTGCACGCCGGGCTGCTCGCCCGCCTCCAGCTCCTCCTGGCGTAGGAGGGGCATCAGCTTGGCGATGTCCACCGACAGCAGCTCGTCCAAAGCCGCCATCAGGTTGGGCTTGAGGGTTTTGAACTTGGTGAAGTCGTGCACCATCAGTTGTTCCTGAACATCAACAGGAAATGTACCCTTAAACCATCCATCCATCCAACAATATACCTTCTACCTTTCAACCATCCATCCATCCAACAATATACATTCTACCTTTCAACCATCCATCCAACAATATACCTTGTACCTTTCAACCATCCATCCATCCAACAATATACCTTCTACCTTTCAACCATCCATCCACCTAACAATATACCTTGTACCTATCATCAGTTGTTCCTGAACAACAACAGGAAATATACCTTTCATCCATCCATCCAACAATATACCTTCTACCTTTCAACCATCCATCCATCCGACAATATACCTTGTACCTATCATCAGTTGTTCCTGAACAACAGGAAATATACCTTTCATCCATCCATCCAACAATATACCTTGTAGCTTTCAACCATCCATCCATCCAACAATATACCTTGTACCTATCATCAGTTGTTCCTGAACAACAGGAAATATACCTTTCATCCATCCATCCAACAATATACCTTGTACCTTTCAACCATCCATCCATCCAACAATATACATTCTACCTATCATCAGTTGTTCCTGATCAACAACAGGAAATATACCTTTCATCCATCCATCCAACAATGTACCTTGTACCTTTCAACCATCCATCCATCCAACAATATACCTTCTACCTTTCAACCATCCATCCATCCATCCATCCAACAATATACCTTTTACCTTTCAACCATCCATCCATCCAACAATATGCCTTCTACCTATCATCAGTTGTTCCTGAACAACAACAGGAAATATACCTTTCATCCATCCATCCAATAATATACCTTGTACCTTTCAACCATTTATCCATCCATCCAACAACATACCTTGTACATATCATCCATCCATCCAACAATATACCTTGTACCTTTCAACCATCTATCCATCCACCCAACAATATACCCTGTACCTTTCATCAGTTGTTCCTGAATAACAACAGGAAATATATACTTTGGTTTGCTCCACCCACACCTCCCGCTGTACATCCAACAATATACCTTGTGCCTATCAACCATTCCATTCATCCATCTAACAATATACCTTGTACCTATCAACCATCCATTCGTCCATCTAACAATATACCTTGTACCTATCAACCATCCATCCATCCAACAATATACCTTGTATCTATCATCAGTTGTTCCTGAACATCAACAGGAAATATATATTTTGGTTTGCTCCAACCACACCTCCCGCTCTACATCCAACAATATATTTTGTACCTATCATCCATCCATCCAACAATTTACCTTGTACCTTTCAACCATCCATCCACCCACCCAACAATATACCCTGTACTTATCATCAGTTGTTCCTGAAGAACAGGAAATATAGACTTTGGTTTGCTTCACCCACTGCAGACTGTCCACCCACACCTACCGCTGTACATCCAACAATATACATTGTACCTTTCAACCATCCATCCATCAAACAATATACCTTGTACCTGTCATCCATCCATCCAACAATATACCTTGTACCTATCATCCATCCATCAAACAATATACCTTGTACCTGTCATCCATTCATCCAACAATATACCTTGTACCTATCATCCATCCATCCAACAATATACCTTGTACCTATCATCCATCCAACAATATACCTTGTACCTATCATCCATCCATCCAACAATATACCTTGTACCTATCGACCTTCCATCCATCCAACAATATACCTTGTACCTATCGACCTTCCATCCATCCAACAATATACCTTGTACCTATCGACCTTCCATCCATCCAACAATATACCTTGTACCTATCGACCTTCCATCCATCCAACAATATACCTTGTACCTATCATCCATCCATCCAACAATATACCTTGTACCTATCGACCATCCATCCAACAATATGCCTTGTATCTATCGTCTGTCCATCCATCCAACAATATGCCTTGTATCTATCGTCTGTCCATCCATCCAACAGTATACCTTGTACCTATCATCCATCCATCCAACAATATACCTTGTACCTTCAATCCATCTATCCAACAATATACCTTCTACCTATCATCCAACAATATACCTTGTACCTATCGACTATCCATCCATCCGTCCAACAATATACCTTTTACCTATCATCCATCCATCCAACAATATGCCTTGTATCTATCGTCTGTCCATCCATCCAACAATATACCTTGTACCTATTGTCCGTCCAACCTTCCATCCAACAATATACCATGTATCTATCGTCAATCCATCCATCCATATATCCCACAATATACTGTTTCTATCGTCCATCCATCCAACAACATAGCATGTATCTATCATCAATCTATCCCTCCATCCATCCCACAATATACTATGTTTCTATCGTCCGTCCGTCCGTCCGTCCATCCATCCAACAAAATACCTTGTATCTATCGTCCATCTGTCTGTCCATCTATGCTTTTATCTGTTCATCCATCCAACAATATACCATTTACCAATCGTCTGTCCATCCAGCTTTCCATTAGTCTGTCTTATCCATTTATCGGTCTATCTGTTAATTCGTCCAACCATCTACTCATCCAGCCATTATTCCATCCATCAGTCTATCGCTCCATCTGTCTGTCCATCTATGCTTTTATCCCTTCATCCATCCAACAATATGCCATGTATCTATCTACTATGCATCCATCCACCTATGTGCCCCTCCATCATTTGTCCTTTTTATCCATCCACCTATCCGCCATCCATCCATCCATCCATGGTCCTACCTGCATCTTGGCGCAGTCGGGGAAGTCTCCAGCAGAGATGTTGTGCTGCAGTTGTATCTTGGAGAAGATGACGGGCAGCTGGTAGATGAGGTTCTTCTTCTTGTTGTCCTTCCGGAAGACGGAGGGCATCTCCTGCTTCAGGTAGCTGATGATGTGAGCGTGCACCTGAAGTCAGAGAGAGAAAGAATTCCTGGGTCTGCTTATCCGGACGTTCCTCCCACACAAAAAGCGAGACCCACCCGGACCAGGCGCGCTCTCTTCACCAGGTCGTTGAGCTTACGCAGAGCCGCGTTCCTGGGAAGGTTCTGGATGTCAGCGAAGAGATCCTCCTCCTCCAGCTCAAACAGCTTGCGGTTGTCCGACACCATCAGGGGCTCGGACCAGAAGGAGCCGATGTAGACCCTCAGGACCTCCGGGGTGCCGAAGACTTTCCCCAGGGACCACATGAGCGCGCCGTAGACTCTCATGAGCTGCTGGGTGCCCACCATGTCGGCCTTGTTGAGGACCACCCGCAGCTTGTCCTCGTTCCCCTTCAGTGCCCCGATGGCCTCCGCAAACTCGTCAGAGATCTCCAGCTTGTGGGCGTCAAAGAGCAGGATGATGCGGTCCACGCGCTCGGCGAACCAACGCAGCACGGCTGGGAAGTCGTAGCCTGGCGGGGGTCAAAGACATGTAGTGATACTGAGCTGTTGTTGAGCCTTTCATCAAAACAACAGGTCTTCATCCTACAAGTTTGTCAAATTATCGGCCCATTTCCAAATGACCTTTTGTGTCAAAAATGTTGGAGAAATGTGTTTTGGCGCAACTGCAGCCTTTTTTAGATGAAAATACCACTTTAGATCCATTTCAGTCTGGATACAATGCTTTGCATCTGCACTTTTAAAGGTTTTTGATGGTTTGCTTTTAATGTCTGATACTGGCAGCTCTGCCATTTTAGTGCTTGTAGTAGTAACATGGAGTAATATGTAGTAACATGTAGTAGTAACGTGTAGTAACGTGTAGTAATATGTAGTAACATGTAGTAACATGGAGTAATATGTACTAACATGTAGCAACATGGAGTAATATGTAGTAACATGTAGTAACGTGTAGTAGTAACATGTAGTAGTAACGTGTAGTAGTAACATGTAGTAATATGTAGTAACGTGTAGTAGTAACATGGAGTAATATGTAGTAACATGCAGTAACGTGTAGTAGTAACATGGAGTAATATGTAGTAACATGTAGTAACGTGTAGTAGTAACATGGAGTAATATGTAGTAACATGTAGTAACATGTAGTAGTAACGTGTAGTAGTAACATGTAGTAATATGTAGTAACATGTAGTAATATGTATTAACGTGTAGTAGTAACATGTAGTAATATGTAGTAATATGTAGTAACGTGTAGTAGTAACATGTAACGTGGAGTAGTAACATGTAGTAACGTGGAGTAGTAACATGTAGTAATATGTAGTAATGTGTAGTAGTAACATGTAGTGATGTGTAGTAGTAACATGTAGTAGTAATATGTAGTAATGTGTAGTAGTAACATGTAGTAATGTGTAGTAGTAACATGTAGTAACGTGTAGTAGTAATGTGTAGTAACATGTAGTAGTAACATGTAGTAACGTGTAGTAGTAACGTGTAGTAGTAACGTGTAGTAGTAACAAGTAGTAACGTGTAGTAGTAGTAACATGTAGTAACGTGTAGTAGTAGTAACATGTAGTAACGTGTAGTAATATGTAGTAACGTGTAGTAGTAACAAGTAGTAACATGTAGTAACATGTAGTAATGTGTAGTAGTAACATGTAGTAATGTGTAGTAGTAACATGTAGTAATGTGTAGTAGTGACATGTAGTAACATGTAGATGTAATGTGTAGTAACATGTAGTAGTAACATGTAGTAACGTGTAGTAGTAACGTGTAGTAGTAACGTGTAGTAGTAACGTGTAGTAGTAACGTGTAGTAGTAACAAGTAGTAACATGTAGTAACGTGTAGTAGTAGTAACATGTAGTAACGTGTAGTAATATGTAGTAACGTGTAGTAGTAACGTGTAGTAGTAACATGTAGTAACGTGTAGTAGTAGTAACATGTAGTAACGTGTAGTAATATGTAGTAACGTGTAGTAGTAACGTGTAGTAGTAACATGTAGTAACGTGTAGTAGTAACAAGTAGTAACATGTAGTAACGTGTAGTAGTAGTAACATGTAGTAACGTGTAGTAATATGTAGTAACGTGTAGTAGTAACATGTAGTAACGTGTAGTAGTAACAAGTAGTAACATGTAGTAACATGTAGTAGTAGTAACATGTAGTAACGTGTAGTAATATGTAGTAACGTGTAGTAGTAACAAGTAGTAACATGTAGTAACGTGTAGTAGTAGTAACATGTAGTAACGTGTAGTAACATGTAGTAACGTGAAGTAGTAACAAGTAGTAACATGTAGTAACATGTAGTAATGTGTTACTTGCAGCGTGAATGACAAAAAGAAAGAAAAAGTTGGAAGCGTGTCTCGTGGAATCACGTTGATGTGATTTCCGCTGAGTCGTCGTTGTTGTTGTTGTTGTTGTTGTGAGTAGGCGGCCATGTTAGCTAGCGGCCATGTTGGCAGGCGGCCATGTTAGCTGGCGGCCATGTTGGCAGGCGGGCGTGGGTGTCTGCCCTCTGCGACCTTTCTCACCTCTGCTGACTCTCTGCTTGGCGCCTGACAAGATGCCGGGCGTGTCGATGATGCTGATGCTCTCCAGGACCTGGTTGGACATCTGGGCACACTGGAACCTGCCGGCTCACAAACAAACATGGCTGCTCAGCACTAGTCTCTGAGAGGGGAGGGAACGTCCCCCTCATTGTGTGGCGGCGCTCATTACTGCCGCTTCCTGAGAGGAAAAGCAGGGGCGGTCCAACAATGGCGGCTTAACGACGTGCGCCTTGCAACAACAAGAGCACTTCCTGTGGCGAGTCCCCGGGCAGGAAGTGGAAGACAAACACTCCTGCCGAGGGAGTCCCTTTGACGCAGGAGGTGGAAAAAGCTGCTGGAGGAACGCACCTGTTGAGGAAGGTGTTCCCGAAGGGGTTGAGCTTCCGGAAGGGCTTGTTGGGGTCCACGATGAGGGCGTTCCCGGGGATGACGCTCTCCACCTCGCCGTGCATGATGGCGGTGAAGCAGTCGGTGGTGGGCTCGGGTCCCACCCGGCTCCCGGGGATCTCCTGCTCCAGCAGATACCTGTGGGCTCACACGCAGGACGTGACAGGAGCTCCGCCCACCCACCCCACCCCCTCGCCGCCCGGTTCTCACTTGATGAAGGTGGTCTTCCCGGTGGAGTACTGGCCCACCACCAGGACCATGGGCTTGTTGTCGAAGTCGGCGTCCTCCAGGCTCAGCGAGTGGAAGTCGTGGAAGCCGTAATACTGCTCCAGCGGGAGGAGCTTCTTGCGGTACAAGGACTTGAGGCCCTCGGTGACGGTGCGGATCACCTCCGGCGCCTTCTTCACGTTCTTGCGCCCCCAGCGTGACATGCTCGTCCCCGTTTCAGCGCTTTGCCCTCGGGACCGCTCGGGAGTTCTGGGAAAAAGGAGAGGACATGCGAGGACACGATGAGAGCGCCGCCTACTACTACTACGACTCGGGGAGGGCCGTGGCGCCTCCGGCGCAGATGTGGAATCTGGAGGGAGGTCCCGTGCTCCGCAGGAGGCGGCGAGGCCTTGTCGGAGCACGCCTGGGAGGGAAAGGCCTGGAAAAGTTTCAAACTGAAGTCCGCCTGCCAGAAAAACTCTTTAGTAGCGGGGTGTGAAGTGAGGAGCGCATTCCTCACACACACACACACACACACACACACACACACACACACACACACACACACACACACACACGCACACACACGCACACACACACGCACGCACTTTCAACACAAGGTGTCTCATTTATGAGCGGTCTGGCGGAGAAGAAAAGTGCCTGAAGGAAAGTCCCAAGACCCAAGATCAGAAGAAAGATGAAGAAAGACGCGTCACATTTTCCTCCAAAATAAAAGTCTTTACCTTCTCTGGTCTTGTGGACAAGATGAGGGAAAAGGCAGCAGCAGCTGATACTTGTGTACCTGGCTGGTCCAATAGGAGGGCTCCGTCAGCTGGGTGGGTGTGGTTCCTCCTTCCTCTGAGGGTGATGTGGTTCTCTTCTCCGCTCGCTGCAAACACCACCGTCCTCGGGCTCCTCCTCCTCCTCCTCCTCACGAGGACCGCCCCCCCCCCCCCCCCCCCCCCCCCCGCCTCTGCAGGTTGCCTAGCGACGCAGCCCGCCGCACAAAATACTCCAAGCAGGGAGGATGAGCCAATGGCGGCAGGCGGGGGGGCGCCCAGCAGGCTGTCAATCAAATACTTCACTCAAGCACGCCATCACATGAGATGTAAACACCACTTCCTGTTGACTTGCAGCGCTTCTTTTTACACTTGAACAAGGTTGTTAATGACTAGGTTAAGTCAGAATATGAACATTATTGACTTCTTTTTACACTTTAACAGCAATTAGCAAGTTAAAAATAGTGTTTTTAAGTCAGAATATAAACATTGTTGACTTCTTTTTACACTTAAACAACAATTGACAAGTTAAAAATAGTGTTGTTAGTTAGAATATTAACATTGTTGACTTCTTTTTACACTTAAACAGAATTTAACAAGAAAAAAACTGTTTTTAAGTCAGAATATCAATATTGTTTGACTTCTTTTTACACTTTAACAGCAATTAAGTTAAAAATAGAGTTTTTAAGTCAGAATATAAACATCGTTGACTTCTTTTTACACTTTAACTGCAATTAACAAGTTAAAATAGAGTTTCCAAGTCAGAATATAAACATTATTTACTTATTTTTACACTTTAACAGCAATTAACAAGTTAAAAATAGTGTTTTTAAGTCTGAATATAAACATTGTTGACTTTTTTTTTTACACTTAAACAGCATTTAACAAGTAAAAAAACTGTTTTTAAGTCAGAATATCAATATTGTTTGACTTCTATTTACACTTTAACAGCAATTAAGTTAAAAATAGAGTTTTTAAGTCCGAATATAAACATCGTTGACTTCTTTTTACACTTTAACTGCAATTAACAAGTTAAAATAGAGTTTTCAAGTCAGAATATAAACATTTACTTATTTTTACACTTTAACAGCAACTAACAAGTTAAAAATAGTGTTTTAAGTTAGAATATTAACATTGTTGACTTCTTTTTACACTTAAACAGAATTTAACAAGTAAACAAACTGTTTTTAAGTCGGAATATCAATATTGTTTGACTTCTTTTTACACTTTAACAGCAATTAAGTTAAAAATAGAGTTTTTAAGTCAGAATGTAAACATTGTTTGCATTTACAACACTTCTTTTTACACTTAAACAGCATTTAACAAGTAAAAAAAACTGTTTTTAAGTCAGAATATCAATATTGTTTGACTTCTTTTTACAGTTTAACAGCAAGTAAAAAAAGTTTTTAAGTCAGAATATAAACATTGTTGACTTCTTTTTACACTTTAACAGCAATTAACAAGTTAAAAATAGTGTTTTTAAGTCTGAATATAAACATTGTTGACTTATTTTTACACTTTAACAGCAAATAAGTTAAAAATAGAGATTTTAAGTCAGAATATTAACATTGTTGACTTCTTTTTACACTTAAACAGCATTTAACAAGTAAAACAACTGTTTTTAAGTCGGAATATCAATATTGTTTGACTTCTTTTTACACTTTAACAGCAATTAAGTTAAAAATAGAGTTTTTAAGTCAGAATATAAACATTGTTGACTTCTTTTTACACTTAAACAACAATTGACAAGTTAAAAATAGTGTTTTTAAGTCAGAATATAAACATTGTTAACTTGTTTTTACACTTTAACAGCAATTAAATTAAAAATAGAGTTTTTAAGTCAGAATATAAACATTGTTGACTTCTTTTTACACTTAAACAACAATTGACAAGTTAAAAATAGTGTTTTTAAGTCAGAATATAAACATTGTTAACTTGTTTTTACACTTTAACAGCAATTAAATTAAAAATAGAGTTTTTAAGTCAGAATATAAACATTGTTGACTTCTTTTTACACTTAAACAACAATTGACAAGTTAAAAATAGTGTTTTTAAGTTAGAATATTAACATTGTTGACTTCTTTTTACACTTAAACAGCATTTAACAAGTAAAAAAACTATTTTTAAGTCAGAATATCAATATTGTTTGACTTCTTTTTACACTTTAACAGCAATTAAGTTAAAAATAGAGTTTTTAAGTCAGAATATAAACATCGTTGACTTCTTTTTACACTTTAACTGCAATTAAGTTAAAATAGAGTTTCCAAGTCAGAATATAAACATTTACTTATTTTTACACTTTAACAGCAACTAACAAGTTAAAAATAGTGTTTTTTAATTAGAATGTAAACATTGTTGACTTCTTTTTACACTTAAACAGCATTTAACAAGTAAAAAAACAGTTTTAAGTCAGAATATCAACATGGTTTGACTTCTTTTTACACTTTAACAGCAATTAACAAGTTAAAAATGGTGTTTTTAAGTCGGAATACAAACATTGTTAACTTGTTTTTACACTTTAACAGCAATTAAGTTCAAAATAGAGTTTTTAAGTCAGAATATAAACATCGTTGACTTCTTTTTACACTAACTGCAATTAAC
Organism: Nerophis lumbriciformis; assembly: GCF_033978685.3. Lineage (NCBI taxonomy): Eukaryota > Metazoa > Chordata > Actinopteri > Syngnathiformes > Syngnathidae > Nerophis > Nerophis lumbriciformis. The sequence continues at coordinate 7,331,458 of NC_084564.2, forward strand.
AAGTTAAAATAGAGTTTTCAAGTCAGAATATAAACATTATTTACTTATTTTTACACTTTAACAGCAACTAACAAGTTAAAAATAGTGTTTTTTAATTAGAATGTAAACATTGTTGACTTCTTTTTACACTTAAACAGCATTTAACAAGTAAAAAAACAGTTTTAAGTCAGAATATCAACATTGTTTGACTTCTTTTTACACTTTAACAGCAATTAACAAGTTAAAAATTGTGTTTTTAAGTCAGAATATAAACATCATTGACTTCGTTTTACACTTTAACTGCAATTAACAAGTTAAAATAGAGTTTTCAAGTCAGAATATAAACATTATTTACTTATTTTTACACTTTAACAGCAACTACCAAATTAAAGTGTTTTTTAATTAGAATGTAAACATTGTTGACTTCTTTTTACACTTAAACAGCATTTAACAAGTAAAAAAAACAGTTTTAAGTCAGAATATAAACATTGTTGACTTCTTTTTACACTTAAACAACAATTGACAAGTTAAAAATAGTGTTGTTAGTTAGAATATTAACATTTTTGACTTCTTTTTACACTTGAACGACAATTGACAAGTTAAAAATAGTGTTTTTAAGTTAGAATATTAACATTGTTGACTTCTTTTTACAGTTAAACAGCATTTAACAAGTAAAAAAACTGTTTTTAAGTCAGAATATCAATATTGTTTGACTTCTTTTTACACTTTAACAGCAATTAAGTTAAAAATTGAGTTTTTAAGTCAGAATATAAACATCGTTGACTTCTTTTTACACTTTAACTGCAATTAACAAGTTAAAATAGAGTTTCCAAGTCAGAATATAAACATTATTTACTTATTTTTACACTTTAACAGCAACTAACAAGTTAAAAATAGTGTTTTTTAATTAGAATGTAAACATTGTTGACTTCTTTTTACACTTAAACAGCATTTAACAAGTAAAAAAACAGTTTTAAGTCAGAATATCAACATTGTTTGAATTCTTTTTACACTTAAACAGCATTTAACAAGTAAAAAGATTGTTTTTAAGTCGGAATATCAATATTGTTTGACTTCTTTTTACACTTTAACAGCAGTTAAGTTAAAAATAGAGTTTTTAAGTCAGAATATAAACATCGTTGACTTCTTTTTACACTTTAACTGCAATTAACAAGTTAAAATAGAGTTTCCAAGTCAGAATATAAACATTATTTACTTCTTTTTACACTTAAACAATTGACAAGTTAAAAATAGTGTTTTAAGTTAGAATATTAACATTGTTGACTTCTTTTTACACTTAAACAGAATTTAACAAGTAAAAAAACTGTTTTTAAGTCGGAATATCAATATTGTTTGACTTCTTTTTACACTTTAACAGCAATTAAGTTAAAATAGAGTTTTTAAGTCAGAATGTAAACATTGTTTGCATTTACAACACTTCTTTTTACACTTAAACAGCATTTAACAAGTAAAAAAAACTGTTTTTAAGTCAGAATATCAATATTGTTTGACTTCTTTTTACACTTTAACAGCAATTAACAAGTTAAAAAGTGTTTTTAAGTCTGAATATAAACATTGTTGACTTATTTTTACACTTTAACAGCAAATAAGTCAAAAATAGAGATTTTAAGTCAGAATATTAACATTGTTGACTTCTTTTTACACTTAAACAGCATTTAACAAGTAAAACAACTGTTTTTAAGTCGGAATATCAATATTGTTTGACTTCTTTTTACACTTTAACAGCAATTAAGTTAAAAATAGAGTTTTTAAGTCAGAATATAAACATTGTTGACTTCTTTTTACACTTAAACAACAATTGACAAGTTAAAAATAGTGTTTTTAAGTTAGAATATTAACATTGTTGACTTCTTTTTACACTTAAACAGCATTTAACAAGTAAAAAAAACTGTTTTTAAGTTTTTAATCAATATTGTTTGACTTCTTTTTACACTTTAACAGCAATTAAGTTCAAAATAGAGTTTTTAAGTCAGAATATAAACATCGTTGACTTCTTTTTTCACTTTAACTGCAATTAACAAGTTAAAATAGAGTTTCCAAGTCAGAATATAAACATTATTTACTTATTTTTACACTTTAACAGCAACTAACAAGTTAAAAATAGTGTTTTTTAAGTAGAATGTAAACATTGTTGACTTCTTTTTACACTTAAACAGCATTTAACAAGTAAAAAAACAGTTTTAAGTCAGAATATCAACATTGTTTGACTTCTTTTTACACTTTAACAGCAATTAACAAGTTAAAAATTGTATTTTTAAGTCAGAATATAAACATCATTGACTTCGTTTTACACTTTAACTGCAATTAACAAGTTAAAATAGAGTTTTCAAGTCAGAATATAAACATTATTTACTTATTTTTACACTTTAACAGCAACTACCAAATTAAAGTGTTTTTTAATTAGAATGTAAACATTGTTGACTTCTTTTTACACTTAAACAGCATTTAACAAGTAAAAAAACAGTTTTAAGTCAGAATATAAACATTGTTGACTTCTTTTTACACTTAAACAACAATTGACAAGTTAAAAATAGTGTTGTTAGTTACAATATTAACATTGTTGACTTCTTTTTACACTTAAACAGCATTTAACAAGTAAAAAACTGTTTTTAAGTCGGAATATCAATATTGTTTGACTTCTTTTTACACTTTAACAGCAATTAAGTTAAAAATAGAGTTTTTAAGTCAGAATATAAACACCGTTGACTTCTTTTTACACTTTAACTGCAATTAACAAGTTAAAATAGAGTTTCCAAGTCAGAATATAAACATTATTTACTTATTTTTACACTTTAACAGCAACTAACAAGTTAAAAATAGTGTTTTTTTAATTAGAATGTAAACATTGTTGACTTCTTTTTACACTTAAACAGCAGTTAACAAGTAAAAAAACAGTTTTAAGTCAGAATATCAACATTGTTTGACTTCTTTTTAAACTTTAACAGCAATTAACAAGTTAAAAATTGTGTTTTTAAGTCAGAATACAAACATTGTTAACTTGTTTTTACACTTTAACAGCAATTAAGTTAAAAATAGAGTTTTTAAGTCAGAATATAAACATTGTTGACTTCTTTTTACACTTAAACAACAATTGACAAGTTACAAATAGTGTTTTAAGTTAGAATATTAACATTGTTGACTTCTTTTTACACTTAAACAGAATTTAACAAGAAAAAACTGTTTTTAAGTCAGAATATCAATATGTTTGACTTCTTTTTACACTTTAACAGCAATTAAGTTAAAAATAGAGTTTTTAAGTCAGAATATAAACATCGTTGACTTCTTTTTACAGTTTAACTGCAATTAACAAGTTAAAATAGAGTTTTCAAGTCAGAATATAAACATTATTTACTTATTTTTACACTTTAACAGCAACTAACAAGTTAAAAATAGTGTTTTTTAATTAGAATGTAAACATTGTTGACTTCTTTTTACACTTAAACAGCATTTAACAAGTAAAAAAACAGTTTTAAGTCAGAATATCAACATTGTTTGACTTCTTTTTACACTTTAACAGCAATTAACAAGTTAAAAATTGTGTTTTTAAGTCAGAATACAAACATTGTTAACTTGTTTTTACACTTTAACAGCAATTAAGTTAAAAATAGAGTTTTTAAGTCAGAATATAAACATTGTTGACTTCTTTTTACACTTAAACAACAATTGACAAGTTAAAAATAGTGTTTAAGTAAGAATATTAACATTGTTGACTTCTTTTTACACTTAAACAGAATTTAACAAGAAAAAACTGTTTTTAAGTCAGAATATCTATTGTTTGACTTCTTTTTACACTTTAACAGCAGTTAAGTTAAAAATAGAGTTTTTAAGTCAGAATATAAACATCGTTGACTTCTTTTTACACTTTAACTGCAATTAACAAGTTAAAATAGAGTTTCCAAGTCAGAATATAAACATTATTTACTTATTTTTACACTTTAACAGCAACTAACAAGTTAAAAATAGTGTTTTTTAATTAGAATGTAAACATTGTTGACTTCTTTTTACACTTAAACAGCATTTAACAAGTAAAAAAACAGTTTTAAGTCAGAATATAAACATTGTTGACTTCTTTTTACACTTAAACAACAATTGACAAGTTAAAAATAGTGTTTTAAGTTAGAATATTAACATTGTTGACTTCTTTTTACACTTAAACAGAATTTAACAAGTAAAAAAACTGTTTTTAAGTCGGAATATCAATATTGTTTGACTTCTTTTTACACTTTAACAGCAATTAAGTTAAAAATAGAGTTTTTAAGTCAGAATGTAAACATTGTTTGCATTTACAACACTTCTTTTTACACTTAAACAGCATTTAACAAGTAAAAAAAACTGTTTTTAAGTCAGAATATCAATATTGTTTGACTTCTTTTTACAGTTTAACAGCAAGTAAAAAAAGTTTTTAAGTCAGAATATAAACATTGTTGACTTCTTTTTACACTTTAACAGCAATTAACAAGTTAAAAATAGTGTTTTTAAGTCTGAATATAAACATTGTTGACTTATTTTTACACTTTAACAGCAAATAAGTTAAAAATAGAGATTTTAAGTCAGAATATTAACATTGTTGACTTCTTTTTACACTTAAACAGCATTTAACAAGTAAAACAACTGTTTTTAAGTCGGAATATCAATATTGTTTGACTTCTTTTTACACTTTAACAGCAATTAAGTTAAAAATAGAGTTTTTAAGTCAGAATATAAACATTGTTGACTTCTTTTTACCCTTAAACAACAATTAACAAGTTTAAAATAGTTTTTAAGTTAGAATGTAAACATTGTTGACTTCTTTTTACACTTAAACAGCATTTAACAAGTAAAACAAACTGTTTTTAAGTCAGAATATCAATATTGTTTGACTTCTTTTTACACTTTAACAGCAATTAAGTTCAAAATAGAGTTTTTAAGTCAGAATATAAACATCGTTGACTTCTTTTTACACTTTAACTGCAATTAACAAGTTAAAATAGAGTTTCCAAGTCAGAATATAAACATTATTTACTTATTTTTACACTTTAACAGCAACTAACAAGTTAAAAATAGTGTTTTTGAATTAGAATGTAAACATTGTTGACTTCTTTTTACACTTAAACAGCATTTAACAAGTAAAAAAACAGTTTTAAGTCAGAATATCAACATTGTTTGAATTCTTTTTACACTTTAACAGCAACTAACAAGTTAAAAATAGTGTTTTTTAATTAGAATGTAAACATTGTTGACTTCTTTTTACACTTAAACAGCATTTAACAAGTAAAAAAACAGTTTTAAGTCAGAATATCAACATTGTTTGAATTCTTTTTACACTTTAACAGCAATTAACAAGTTAAAAATTGTGTTTTTAAGTCAGAATACAAACATTGTTAACTTGTTTTTACACTTTAACAGCAATTAAGTTAAAAATAGAGTTTTTAAGTCAGAATATAAACATTGTTGACTTCTTTTTACACTTAAACAACAATTGACAAGTTAAAAATAGTGTTTTAAGTTAGAATATTAACATTGTTGACTTCTTTTTACACTTAAACAGAATTTAACAAGAAAAAACTGTTTTTAAGTCAGAATATCAATATTGTTTGACTTCTTTTTACACTTTAACAGCAATTAAGTTAAAAATAGAGTTTTTAAGTCAGAATATAAACATTGTTGACTTCTTTTTACACTTTAACGACAATTAACAAGTTAAAAAGTGTTTTAAAATCAGAATATAAACATTGAGTTCTTTTTACACTTTAACAGCAATTAACAAGTTTAAAATAGAGTTTTTAAGTTAGAATGTAAACATTGTTGACTTCTTTTTACACTTAAACAGCATTTAACAAGTAAAAAAAACTGTTTTTAAGTCAGAATATCAATATTGTTTGACTTATTTTTATACATTAACAGCAATTAAGTTGAAAATAGAGTTTTTAAGTCAGAATATAAACATTGTTGACTTCTTTTTACACTTTAATGGCAATTAACAAGTTAAAAAAAAAGTGTTTTAAAATCAGAATATAAACATTTGACTTCTTTTTACACTTTAACAGCAATTAACAAGTTTAAAATAGTGTTTTAAGATAGAATGTAAACATTGTTTGCATTTACAACACTTCTTTTTACATTTAAACAGCATTTAACAAGTAAAAAAAAACTGTTTTTAATTCAGAATATCAATATTGTTTGACTTATTTTTATACATTAACAGCAATTAAGTTGAAAATAGAGTTTTTAAGTCAGAATATACACATTGTTGACTTCTTTTTACACTTTAATGGCAATTAACAAGTTAAAAAAAGTGTTTTAAAATCAGAATATAAACATTTGACTTCTTTTTACACTTTAACAGCAATTAACAAGTTTAAAATAGTGTTTTTAAGATAGAATGTAAATATTGTTTGCATTTACAACACTTCTTTTTACACTTAAACAGCATTTAACAAGTAAAAAAACTGTTTTCAAGTCAGAATATCAATATTGTTTGGCTTCTTTTTACACTTTAACAGCAAGTAAAAAAAAAGAGTTTTTAAGTCAGAATATAAACATTGTTGACTTCTTTTTACACTTTAACGGCAATTAACAAGGTAAAATAGGGTTTTTAAGTCAGAATATAAACATTGACTTCTTTTTACACTTTAACAGCAATTAACAAGTTAAAAATAGTGTTTTTAAGTTACAATGTAAACATTGACTTCTTTTTACACTTAAACGGCATTTAACAAGTAAAAAACAGTTTTTAAATCAGAATATAAACATTGTTGACTTCTTTTTACACTAACATTAATTAACAAGTTAAAAATAGTGTTTTTAAGTCAGAATATGAACATAGTTGACTTTTTACACTGAAACAGCATTTAACATGTAAAGAAACCAGTTTTTAAGTCAGAATATAAACATTGTTGGCTTTTTTTGCACTTTAACAGCAATTAACAAGTTAAAATAGTTTTTTTTAAGTCGAATATAAACATTGTTGACTTCTTTTGACACTTTAACAGCAATTAAGTTAAAAATAGTGTTTTTAAGTTAGAATATAAACATTGTTGACTTTTTTTTTACACTTTAACAGCAATTAACAAGTAAAAAAAACAGTTTTTAAGTCAGAATATCAACATTATTTTACTTCTTTTTACACTTTAACAGCAATTAAGTTAAAAGTGTTTTAAGTCCAAATATAAACATTGTTGACTTCTTTTTACACTTTAAGAGCAATTAACAAGTTAAAAATAGTGTTTTTAAGTAAGAATATAAACATTGTCGACTTCTTTTTACACTTTAACAGCAATTAAGGTAAACATTGTGTTTTTAAGTCTGAACATACTTTTTACACTTTAACAGAAACTAATCAATTAAAAAGTGTTTTTAAGTCAGAATATAAACATTGACTTATTTTTACACTTTAACAGCATTTAACAAGTTCAAAATAGTGTTTTTATGTCAGAATATAAACAAATGTTCACTTTTTTTACACTTTAACAGCAATTAACAAATTTAAAATAGTGTTTTTAAGTCAGAATTAAAACATTGTTGACTTCTTTTTACACTTTAACAGCAATTAAGGTAAAAAATTGTGTTTTCAAGTCAGAATATAAACATTGTTGACTTCTTTTTACACTAACATTAATTAACAAGTTAAAAATAGTGTTTTTAAGTTAGAATATAAACATTGTTGACTTATTTTTACACTTTAACAGCAATTAAGGTAAAAATAGTGTTTTTAAGTCAGAATATAAACATTGTTGACTTCTTTTTACAATTTAACAACAATTAACAAGGTAAAAATAGTGTTTTTAAGTCAGAATATAAACAATGGTTAATATCTTTTTGCTCCTGGGTGATGACTTAAAAGCCAGGATGTTCCCTTGTAGCAAAGTGTTGACTTCTTTTTCCACTTGTGTGTCTGGGGACGTTCATTTGAGTCTGAATTCCGAAAGCCTTTTTTGGACACTGAATTTTGTGAACAGATTTTCTTTTTTACATCAAATTATGCTGACAACTGTATTGAATAAAGTACTAATTTTATCGATTTTTAAAAATTTTAATAAAATGCAATTAAATTCATTAAAATCATTTTTTAATACAATAAAAATGTTTGTTTGAAAATGCATTTTGTTTAAATATACCGTTTTAAAATTCAGTGTGCAAAAATCCTAGTCAGTTCAGACTGAAGCAATGGATCTCAGAAGCAGCCAATAGGGGTGAAGTCTGCAGTCATGTGACCAAGTGAGACAACAGGAAGTCCCGCCTGCGTCTGGCGGACAAACGAAGACGAGGTCGGCTTTGATTCATAAAAGAAGCAGGGTTTAATTTACAGTTTTACTAAATGTACATTTGTTTTTTGTTTTTTAAAAAGTATCCTTATACACAATAAATACAATACAAAATTAATCTGTAATACTATACTTCAAATTCTTTTTTTGTACATTATTATTGTTCCTTTTCTCTCGTTTGGATGCTCGTGCTGCGTGGCACTTGTCCGGCAGGCTTAAATAAAGGAGGGGAGGGGTCAGGGAGGGGCGGGGCCATGTAGGGGAGGAGTCATGTGGGGAGGGGAGGAGTCATGCGGGGGAACAGAGAAGTCATGTCGGAGAGTGGTGGTGTCATGTATGGGAGGGGCCATGTGGGGAGGGGAGGAGTCATGTGGGGGAGGGGAAAAGAGAAGTCATGTAGTAGAGTGGTGGAGTCATGTAGGGGAGGGGAGGGGTCATGTAGGGGAGGGGAGGGGTCATGTAGGAGAGGGGAGGAGTCATGTAGTGATGAGCCTGGCCCGCCCCCTGCTGGCCCAAAGCGATCATTGCGGCGTGAACAGCAACTTTGTCACATTGGACTTGATTTCAACACAAGTTGTTGAAAGGAGGCGGGGCCAACGTGGGGGCGGGAAGGAATGTGGTCAAAGGTCAGGGGTCACGGGGTGGACAAAAAGACGCCAGCCGGCCGGACAAGACAGGCAGCCATCTTGGCAGAGTCACAGTGCCCGCCCGCACCGGGCGTGTCTCCCGGGCGCCTCCCTCCCCCCCACTCGCCCGTCAGTCCAGGCCGGGGCCGGGCGGGGGGGCCGTTATCTGCTCTGAGTCTGCGGCACCAGGCTGCCGTTGTGGCCGCGACCACTGACCTGAGGGTGCTGGGCCAGCGAGGACGAGGAGGAGGCGGCGGGCGAGGACGCGGGTCTGTGGGGCGGGTTCTGGTGCGTCCGGCCGCCCTTGTGGCGGTGGCCGCGCGGCGCGGGCTCCTGCTGCAGGTTGAGGATGCTGTCGATGGCGCACTGCAGGTGCTGGTTCAGAGAGTCGTCGGGGGGGCTGCCGCTGGAGAAGCTGGCGTTGTCCATGTCGGGCGAGTCCGACTTGCAGCGCTTGGCGGGGAGCAGCGAGTCGCGCGGGACCTCCGGGGACGGGGGCCCCGGCGCGTGCTGGTCCACGCGGAAGGTCCCGGCTTGCCTGGGTTTGTGTTTGCCGCTCGTTCGCTTGTATTTGGCGAAGTCGCCGTCCTGCTCGGGGCGCTCCTCCCCCTCCCGGTCCAGGTGGTGCGGTAGGTGGCCCTTCAGGCCGTGGTTGAAGACTTGGTCCAGGCCTCGCTTCTCCACCTTCACGCTCGCTATGACTGTTCGCTCGTGCGCGGCGGAGGGTGGCGACGGCGCGGGGTAGGACACCGTGTCGTCGCCACCGCCCGGGACGCCCGGCCTGACTCGGGGACTCACGTTCTCCCGGTAGGTCTTTCTGAGGGGGAGGCGGCAGGTGGTCTGGGAGGGCCGGGCGGTGGAGGCCGGGTTGTGGTCCAAGGTGCCGTTCATTTGCACGGAAGGCGCGGCGGGCGGGGCTTTCGGGGGAGGAGTGGACGGCGCGGCGGAGGACAACGGCGACTGGGTTCTGATGATGGCAGCGGGCGGCGTCGACGGAGGGAGAGATTTGGGGGTCTCAGGCTGAGAGGTGTGCACGGGGTCTAAGGCGGTGTTGTGGACCACCTTACTGAAGCCGGTCTGGTCCTGCTTGATCTTCAGCTTCAAGCCGATCCTCCTGCGCGCCTCGTAGGTCTTGATGGGCGGCTTGCTAGTCCTCTGCGGCAGCGCGTCCTCGTCCTCCTCCGCCATTTGAGACTTGGAGGAGAACAAGGAGGAGCGAGTGTAGGAGCTCTGACTGACCGCCTCAGACCCCACTGGCGCCGGCGGGCAGCTGCTGGACCACGACACCGAGGCCCCGCCCCCACCTTGTTTTATTACCAGTTTTGTCGGGGGGAAGGAGGCCGTAGGAGGCGGGGTGGCGACAGGCGCGGGTGTCGGTGCTGGAGTGGGGGTGGCCGGTGCAGCTTTCGGGGCCACGTGCGAAGTAAGGGCAGGGGCAGGAGGTGGAGGTTCCGCGGGCGGAGCCGGGGCCGGGGCGGCAGCAGCTGGAGGCGGGGCCGTGCTGGTGGCGGGCTCGGGCGGAGGCGACTTCTGTTGGGAAGACGCTAAACTCTCCAGCAGGCGAGCGTTTGCCAAAAACTCCTCTGCAAACAGAAAACATGCTTTAGTCCTGAGTCAAAGCAAATAGATTTCATCAAAGACACTGAATAGGTGTGTTATTGTTTGTGCTACGGCGCCATCTTTTGGACAAGTTTGCTCACTGCAGGTGCTGCTGGGTGAATGGGAATTCCTGCTGTTTAAAGCTTTGAACCGGAAGTACAAGTGCTGTACTGCATTCTCGCTGTCCATAACGTTTCTACTCGTATGCATCCTTCATTCGTCACTCCAAGCAACGTTTGTAAGTTTTACAATATAGCTAAAACAATTCTTACTTACTAAAGCGTCCCATGAGTGTTGTCTTTAGGAGTGTTTACATGCATATCGTAATGTAATCAAACTAGCGTCGTTAGCATTAGCTAATAGTGTCTGTGTTAGTATTATTAACTGACAACATTATTGTTTCACTTTCACAAATTCCTCAGTAAATTCACCAAAACGTCACCGTGGAGTTATTGAGTCTGTTTAGCTGATTGGAGAGTTAGCTTGCACAGCTAGTTGGTCCATGACCATGACTTCTAGTTTTGTTGGGTCAGCCGTTTTACTGCCCTGTTACAGACAGCGTTTGGAAACAATTAAGGTATGTAAATAAACATTTCAGTGTAAATAAGTCATTTCTCAACATATATATCTGTGACTTATAGTCCGGTGTGATTAATATATGTAATTTTTTTAAATTGTTTTATTTAGTGGGTGCCGTTTTTATATTGGTGCGCTCTATAGTGCGTAAAATCCAGTACTTATTTCCACCTCTTGTGTGTGGCCAACAAGATGTGTTTTAGTGTAATTGTTTATCTTCTAAAATAAGTGAGTGGCACTAATAATAATAATAATAATAATAATAATAATAATAATAGTGATTGTGTGCTTGCACTCCAACCCTGTTATTAACTACTCAGTCTAAATCAGGAGTGTCCAAACTTTGTCCTTTTGTTTTGTTCTGTCTTCTTCATGTCAAAAACACAAACTATGCAATATTTTCCCCAACAAATATGTCATAATGGAATACTTGATGTGAAGTAATTAGAGCCTTCAATAGGTCACTCATTTATAACAATATTGATTTTAATTTATTTTTTTTGAGCAATGACAGTTGATTTAAGTCCGACTAAAATTCTCAAGATCTAAAAGGGCTTTACTCATAAAAGTGTTGTCATATATTAATTTTATTTTCAACGCTTAAATCTCGAGATTAAATTCAGATCTATCCATGCATATAAAGTTGTCTTTATTTTTTTAAATTCACTTCTAGTTGAAAAAAACTAAACAAAAAAAAACATTTTTTTATGTTTTTTAAGGACAGTTTAAAAAAAAAAGTATCTACACTTACGTCATCCAGAAGGACCCACTCATAAAAGTGTTGACCTCAGATCTATCCGTCAATTATAAGTGTTGTTGGTTTTTTAGTTTTTTTATGTCTTAAGCCCTTTTAGTCAGAAAAAAAAACGTGTTTTCTTTATAGCAAATACACCAAATTTGAAATATTTTCCACTAAAAACATTTCAAAGTGGAATATTTGATGTGAAGTAATTGGAGCCTTAAATATGTCAATAATTCATAACATTGATTTTAATTATTATTATTTTTGGAGCAATGACAGTTTTTAGAAAAAAAGTCAGATTAAATTTCTCAGGGATCCACTCATAAAAGTGTTACGTCATATTTAAATTTATTTTTTTAAGCTTTCAATCTCTAAATCAACTTCAGAGGTGTGGATATAAAATTGTTTTTTTTAGGTTATGCTCCTTTTGTAAAAAGTGTTTTTTTTTATAGCAAAAACGCTGGATTTAGTATAGTTTTTTGAGCAATTACATTAAAAAAAAAAAAAAAAAAAAGGAGACTAAAAAGTCTCGGCGATCAAAAGGAGCAACTTATAAAAGTGTTAAAAATAAATTATATAAAGAAGTTTTTTACTTCCACATTTCAGATCTACATGTCAATTATGACTTTTTATTATTTTTTTTGTGCCTTTTATCAATATTTTCCCCCTAAAATTGAAATATTAGAAGTGAAGTCATTGGAGCCTTAAATATGTTAATAATTCATAACAACGTTGATTTTAATTATTATAATTTTTAAACAATGACAGGTTTTAGGAAAAAAAAAAAAAATCACACTAAAATTCTGAGGGTCCAAAAGGGACCCCACTCATATATTATGTGATATTTGATGTGAAGTAATTGGAACCTTAAATATGTCAATAATTCATAACATTGATTTTAATTATTATAATTTTTGGAGCAATGACAGTTTTTAGAAAAAAAAGTCAGATTAAATTTCTCAGGGATCCAAAAGGGCCCCCACTCATAAAAGTGTTACGTCATATTTAAATTTATTTTTTTAAACTTTCAATCTCTAAATCAACTTCAGAGGTGTGGATATAAAATGGTTTTTTTTTAGGTTATGCTCCTTTTGTAAAAAGTGTTTTTTATAGCAAAAACGCTGGATTTAGTATAATTTTTTGAGCAATTACATTTAAAAAAAAAAAAAAAAAAAGGAGACTAAAAAGTCTCGGCGATCAAAAGGAGCAACTTATAAAAGTGTTAAAAATAAATTATATAAAGAAGTTTTTTACTTCCACATTTCAGATCTACATGTCAATTATGACTTTTTAGTGTTTTTTTTTTGCCTTTTATCAATATTTTCCCCCTAAAATTGTAATATTAGAAGTGAAGTCATTGGAGCCTTAAATATGTTAATAATTCATAACAACGTTGATTTTAATTATTATAATTTTTAAACAATGACAGGTTTTAGGAAAAAAAAAAAAAAATCACACTAAAATTCTGAGGGTCCAAAAGGGACCCCACTCATATATTATGTGATATTTGATGTGAAGTAATTGGAACCTTAAATATGTCAATAATTCATAACATTGATTTTAATTATTATAATTTTTGGAGCAATGAGTTTTTAGAAAAAAAAGTCTGACTAAAATTCTCAGGGTCCAAAAGGGCCCCCACGCATAAAAGTGTTGCGTCATATTGACTTTTTTTTATTATTTTTTTTTACTCTCAATCTCGATCAACTTCAGATGTGCGGATATAAAATGTTTTTTATGTTATGCTCTTTTGGCAAAAAGTATTTTTATAGCAAAAACACTTTATTGTATTATTGTTTTTTGAGCAATGACGTTTATTTAAAATAAAAACGAGACTAAAAAGTATCAGGGATCCAAAAGGAGCGACTCATAAAAGTGTTAAAAATAAATCATATGAAGAAGTTTTTTACTTTCACATTTCAGATCTAACTTTTTATTGTTTTTGGTTAGTTTTTTGTCAATATTCTCCCCTCAAACTATTTAAAAGTGGAATATTAGAAGTGAAGTAATTGGTCGATAATTCATAACATTGATTTGATTTTTGGAACAATGACAGTTTTTAGAAAAAAATTCACAGTAAAATTCTCAGGGTCTAAAAGGGCCCCCACTCATAAAAGTGTTAAGTCATATTTAAATGTATTTTTTTAAACTTTCAATCTCTAGATCGACTTTAGATGTGTGGATATAAATGTTTTTTTATGTTATGCTCTTTTTGTAAAAAGTCTTTTTATAGCAAAAACAATAATTATTATTAATTATTATTAAAACAATAATTATTATTGTTTTTTGAGCAGTGACATTTATTTAAAAAGAGATCCAAAAGGAGCGACTCATAAAAGTGTTAAAAATAAATCATATAAAGAAGTTTGTTACTTTCACATTTCAGATCAACCCATCAATTATGACTTTTTATTATTTTCAGTTAGCTTTGTAGGTCCTACCTGGTCTTTCTTTGGCCAAAATCCTGTCCTGGCTTATAGCGAGCTTCTCCTCCTGGATGAACATGCGGTCGATCATCACCATCTCTGCCGAGGGCCCCAGTCTCTGCTGCAGGGCCCAAACACAATGGGGTCAGTGAGGGAGGTGGGGTTGAGGTCTGGGGACTCACCTTGGACTCGGTGAAGAGCAGGTGTCGGTATTTGTCCAGCATGGCTTGTGTCCTCTTCAGCAGCTGGCAGGAGACCGTCTCAAACTCCTCATCCACTGTGCACAGGACAATTGTCAACGTTCTAACGTCAGCATGCTAGCTTTGTTGCAGATATAAACCTCAGCGTCAAATAATTTATGACATGACAAATGATACCTGTTCGAATGCTAACGTTAGTATGCTAGCTTTTTTAAATTAATTTTGTACGTTCACACCACAGTCATATTTTGGTACTTGACTCATGTTACAGTTACCATTTTCGCATGCTAACAGTTAGTGTCAGGTTCAAACACTGATGACATCTATTAAACAAGACAAGAAGCAAGGAATCAAACAGAGACAGAATTCAATTTGGCTCAGTGAGGAGAAACGTGTACATCTGTACCCTTGTACGGTGTCATTACGCTCTGCCGAAAGATTGTACTCCTCCTCTTTTATTTGGACTTTCCCTGATTACATGGCAACAGCTGTTTCTAAAGGGACGGGGGGTCGTAAACAGCAATCGCCTTTGATTACAAAACAGTTCAAAAGAAAAGGTTGGTTCAAAGAAAAGGTCGTAAAAGAGTTCAAAGAAGAGGTGCCTGGAACTTGGGCAGATCCTGCTTTCTCTGCGCTTTGTAGTTCTCGGGTCAAAACAAAATATTTCTTTTGGTTACAATACATCAAAGAAACAGAACACCTTCATGTTGCTTCCCATCCTACACAGTGGAGTTTTACAAGCCTTCTTCTTGGTAGGATCAAAGACAGCTTTTGTCTTCTCGCTGGGAACTCATGGCAACACAAAGTTTTGTGATAACTTACATACAATTATTCTGACTGTTAGCATACCAGATTTTTTTTCAGCTAATTTAGCAGGTGTACACCTCAGTGTCAAATATTTTGTGGCTTGACAAATAATACCTGTTAGAACGCTAACATGAGCATGGTAGCTTTTTTAAGCTAATTTTGCAAGTTCACACCCGGTACTTGATGCATGTTAACGTTAGCGAGTTAGCAGTCTAAACCATTTTTTCCGGTTACACAACTCAGAGTAATATATTTTGGTACTTTAACGCATGTTACAGTTGGCATTTTAGCATTTTCTCGCTAATTTAACAGGTATACACCTCAGCGTCAAATATTTTATGACTCGACAAATGATACCTGCTAGAATGCTAAGTTAGTATGCTAGATGTTTTAAAGCAACTTTTGTACGTTTACCCCTCAGTCATATTTTGGTACTTGGTGCATGTTAATGTTAGGTAGCAGGTTAGCATTCTAAACCATTTTTTCCCGGTTACACAACTCAGAGTAATATATTTTGGTACTCTAACGCATGTTACAGTTGGCATTTTCTCGCTAATTTAACAGGTATATATAATTTTGGTCATATTTTGGTACTTGACTCAGTTACCATTTTCGCATGCTAATGTTAGCATACTTGATTTCTTTCAGCTAATTTAGCAGGTGTACACCTCAGTGTCAAATATTTTGTGACTCAACAAATGATACCTGTTCGAATGCTAACGTTAATATGCTAGATTTTTTTAACTTAATTTCGCAAGTTCACACCTCAGTCATGTTTTGGTACTTGACTCATGTTACAGTTAGCATTTTAGCATGCTAACATTAGCATACAACATTTTTTCAGCTAATTTAGCAGGTGTACACCTCAGCGTCAAATATTTTGTAACTCGACAAATGATACCTGTTCGAATGCTAACGTTAGTATGCTAGATTTTTTAAGCTAATTTTCCAAGTTCACACCTCAGTCATATTTTGGTACTTGACTCATGTTACAGTTAGCATTTTAGCATGCTAACATTAGCATACAACATTTTTTTCAGCTAATTTAGCAGGTGTACACCTCAGCGTCAAATATTTTGTGACTCGACAAATGATACCTGTTCGAATGCTAACGTTAGTATGCTAGATTTTTAAAGCTAATTTTCCAAGTTCACACCTCAGTCATATTTTGGTACTTGACTCATGTTACAGTTAGCATTTTAGCATGCTAACATTAGCATACACATTTTTTTTCAGCTAAATAAGCAGGTGTACACCTCAGCGCCAAATATTTTGACTCGACAAATGATACCTGTTCGAATGCTAACGTTAGTATGCTAGATGTTTCAAAGCAAATTTTGTAAGTTTACCCCTCAGTCATATTTTGGTACTTGACTCATGTTACAGGTAGCCTTTTAGCATGCTAACATTAGCATACTACATTTTTTTCAGCTAATTTAGCAGGTGTACACCTCAGTGTCAAATATTTTGTGACTCGACAAATGATACCTGTTCGAATGCTAACGTTAGTATGCTAGATTTTTTAAGCTAATTTTCCAAGTTCACACCTCAGTCATATTTTGGTACTTGACTCATGTTACAGTTAGCATTTTAGCATGCTAACATTAGCATACAACATTTTTTCAGCTAATTTAGCAGGTGTACACCTCAGCGCCAAATATTTTGTGACTCGACAAATGATACCTGTTCGAATGCTAACGTTAGTATGCTAGATTCTTTAAGCTAATTTTGCAAGTTCACACCTCAGTCATATTTTGGTACTTGACTCATGTTACAGTTAGCATTTTAGCATGCTAACATTAGCATACAACATTTTTTCAGCTAATTTAGCAGGTGTACACCTCAGCGTCAAATATTTTGTAACTCGACAAATGATACCTGTTCGAATGCTAACGTTAGTATGCTAGATTTTTTAAGCTAATTTTCCAAGTTCACACCTCAGTCATATTTTGGTACTTGACTCATGTTACAGTTAGCATTTTAGCATGCTAACATTAGCATACACATTTTTTTTCAGCTAAATAAGCAGGTGTACACCTCAGCGCCAAATATTTTGACTCGACAAATGATACCTGTTAGAATGCTAAGTTAGTATGCTAGATGTTTCAAAGCAAATTTTGTAAGTTTACCCCTCAGTCATATTTTGGTACTTGACTCATGTTACAGTTAGCATTTTAGCATTCTAACATTAGCATATTAAATTTTTTTCAGCTAATTTAGCAGGTGTACACCTCAGCGCCAAATATTTTGTGACTCGACAAATGATACCTGTTCGAATGCTAACGTTAGTATGCTAGATTCTTTAAGCTAATTTTGCAAGTTCACACCTCAGTCATATTTTGGTACTTGACTCATGTTACAGTTAGCATTTTAGCATGCTAACATTAGCATACAACATTTTTTCAGCTAATTTAGCAGGTGTACACCTCAGCGTCAAATATTTTGTAACTCGACAAATGATACCTGTTCGAATGCTAACGTTAGTATGCTAGATTTTTTTAAGCTAATTTTCCAAGTTCACACCTCAGTCATATTTTGGTACTTGACTCATGTTACAGTTAGCATTTTAGCATGCTAACATTAGCATACACATTTTTTTTCAGCTAAATAAGCAGGTGTACACCTCAGCGTCAAATATTTTGACTCGACAAATGATACCTGTTAGTATGCTAGATGTTTCAAAGCAAATTTTGTAAGTTTACCCCTCAGTCATATTTTGGTACTTGACTCATGTTACAGTTAGCATTTTAGCATGCTAACATTAGCATACTACATTTTTTTCAGCTAATTTAGCAGGTGTACACCTCAGCGTCAAATATTTTGTGACTCAACAAATGATACTTGTTCAAATGTTAACGTTAGTATGCTAGATTTTTTAAGCTAAATTTGCTAGTTCACACCTCAGTCATATTTTGGTACTTGACTCATGTTAGTTAGCATTTTAGCATGCTAACATTAGCATACTACATTTTTTTCAGCTAATTTAGCAGGTGTACACCTCAGCGCCAAATATTTTGTGACTCGACAAATGATACCTGTTCGAATGCTAACGTTAGTATGCTAGATTCTTTAAGCTAATTTTGCAAGTTCACACCTCAGTCATATTTTGGTACTTGACTCATGTTACAGTTAGCATTTTAGCATGCTAACATTAGCATACAACATTTTTTCAGCTAATTTAGCAGGTGTACACCTCAGCGTCAAATATTTTGTAACTCGACAAATGATACCTGTTCGAATGCTAACGTTAGTATGCTAGATTTTTTAAGCTAATTTTCCAAGTTCACACCTCAGTCATATTTTGGTACTTGACTCATGTTACAGTTAGCATTTTAGCATGCTAACATTAGCATACACATTTTTTTTCAGCTAAATAAGCAGGTGTACACCTCAGCGCCAAATATTTTGACTCGACAAATGATACCTGTTAGAATGCTAAGTTAGTATGCTAGATGTTTCAAAGCAAATTTTGTAAGTTTACCCCTCAGTCATATTTTGGTACTTGACTCATGTTACAGTTAGCATTTTAGCATGCTAACATTAGCATACACATTTTTTTTCAGCTAAATAAGCAGGTGTACACCTCAGCGCCAAATATTTTGACTCAACAAATGATACCTGTTAGAATGCTAAGTTAGTATGCTAGATGTTTCAAAGCAAATTTTGTAAGTTTACCCCTCAGTCATATTTTGGTACTTGACTCATGTTACAGTTAGCATTTTAGCATGCTAACATTAGCATACTACATTTTTTTCAGCTAATTTAGCAGGTGTACACCTCAGTGTCAAATATTTTGTGACTCGACGAATGATACCTGTTCGAATGCTAACGTTAGTATGCTAGATTTTTTAAGCTAATTTTCCAAGTTCACACCTCGGTCATATTTTGGTACTTGACTCATGTTACAGTTAGCATTTTAGCATGCTAACATTAGCATACTAAAAAATTTTCAGCTAATTTAGCAGGTGTACACCTCAGCGTTAAATATTTTGTGACCTGACGAATGATCGCTGTTAGCATGCAAACATTAACATACTACATATTACACCTCAGTGTCATATATTTGGGTATTTCACTAATGCTAACTGTAAAAATGCTATTGTTAGCATGTTAACATTTTAAACTCATTTTGTTCAAATCTTTGGTTACTTGACGCTATCCCTGCCAGCATGCTAGCTGTTAGCATTTCAGTTTGGCTTTCACATGAAATGTTCTTCCGAAATTGCATTTTTTTAGTGCTTTGAAGGTGATGACTACCAAAATGGCCCCCGCACCCTTTGATTTGCCAGTGTAAAAAGTGAGGGCTACCTCTCTGGTAGTCTTGAGAGGAGTTGGCGGTTCCCTGGTAGAGATGGTAAGGCAGCAGTCTGTGCAGCGTGTCCTCGAAGGAGTAGAAAGGAGCGCTGTAGTTTGGGTGAAGCACGGAGCCTTGCTGCTTCCTCAGCTGCTCCAGCATCCTGCGGGCAGAAGTACTTCAGAGCCAAACCCAGACAAGCGGACAAAAAGTTGGGAGACAAACCTGGCTTCCTTGCTGGGCTCCGCGCCGAAAGGCATATTCAACGTTGTCTGCAAGAGGAGGTGAGAGGTCAGCCGTCACGTGCGGTGCAACTTCCTGTCTAGGCGGTTACCTGAGGTTGCAGCAGAGCGGCGGGCTGCGGAGCAGGCATTTGGGTGACGTTGGCGCCGAGCACGTGCATCTGCATGCCAGCCTTGCCCAGGCTCACGCCTCCCACCGAGCCGATCACTCCGGGCTTTGGCTGAATCTGCGGTGCGGGAGGGCGGGGGAAGGTTAGCGAGGAAAGAAAAGATCCCGCCTGGCAATCAGAGGCGGCGCACCTGTGCAGGCTGCGTAAGGCTCATGGGAGCGATAGTCTGGTTCACCTTGGCTCCAGCTGGTCCTTGGACTCCTGAGACTACCTGTAAGTCACTTGAGGCTGCGGAGGAGACGAGGCGTTAACCAGGGCTTTAAAAGGCCGCCGGGGGCGCCTGGGAGGCTCACCTGTGGCGGGACTCGTGATGAGCACTGAGGCGGGCTGCAGCTGGGCAGGCGCGGCGGCGGCCACTTTGTCCACGGCCGCGTCTTGCTGGACGGCGAACTGACTGCTGGCCTGGACAGGCTGCTTGACCTGCATCAGGATGCTCTGCTGGATCTGCAAGCACATCAGCACAACTCAAACTCTTTTGTCCTCAGTATTAGGGGCGGCCAGTTTGGATCTTTGACATTCACCTCTCCCAACAACTACCAGATTATAACCATATCCCAATGTAAACGCATTACTGTCTAAACCAGGGGTCCCCAAACTACAGCCCGGAAACGGCCCGCGGGAAGTCGCAAATTACATTTAAAAAAACAAAACAATTTTATCTGTCCTTTCGAGCCTATCTATTAATCCATTTTCTACCTCTTGGTCTCCTATCCAAATTGTCATAAAAATTATTTTCCCATCAATAACGTGACATCATCGTGCTCGCGCCACAGTGCAGAGCGGCACGTGAATAAAAAAAAAAAAAAAAAAAATATATATATATATATATATATATATATATATATATATATATGTATATATATGTATGTATGTATGTACCGTATTTTCCGCACTATAAGGCGCACCTAAAAACCACAAATTTTCTCAAAAGCTGACAGTGCGCCTTATAACCCGGTGCGCTTTATATATGGATAAATATTAAGATTCATTTTCATAAAGTTTCGGTCTCGTAACTACGGTAAACAGCCGCCATCTTTTTTCCCGGTAGAACAGGAAGCGCTTCTTCTTCTACGCAAGCAACCGCCAAGGTAAGCACCCGTCCCCACAGAACAGGAAGCGCTTCTTCTTCTACTGTAAGCAACCACCCGCCCGCGTAGAAGAAGAAAAAGGGCGCGGATATCACCGTACGTTTCATTTCCTTTGTGTGTTTACATCTGTAAAGACCACAAAATGGCTCCTACAAAGCGACAAGGATCCGGTTCATGAAAAGACGCAATCTCTCCATCCGCACACGGATTACTATTTCACAGCAACTGATATTCCTGTGAAGTGCACTGTGGATACAACGGGAGCACGTACGGTGAATATTCGCACCACAGGGAATGAGAAGTCATCCTTCACTGTGGTTCTAGCTTGCCATGCTAATGGCCAGAAACTTCCACCCATGGTGATATTCAAAAGGAAGACCTTGCCAAAAGAGACCTTTCCAGCCGGCGTCATCATAAAAGCTAACTCGAAGGGATGGATGAAGAAAAGATGAGCGAGTGGTTAAGGTAAGTTTAAGTTTACGCGAAGAGGCCGGGTGGCTTTTTTCACGCAGCTTCGTCCATGTTGATATACGATTCCATGCGTGCCCACATCACGCTGGTTTTAATATATTATTAAAGTTTGACTGACCTATTTGACTGTTTTTTTGACATTCCTTTAGCGCAGTTAGATGCGGCTTACAACACGGGGCGGCTTATAGGTGGACAAAGTTTTGAAATATGCCGTTCATTGAAGGCGCGGCTTATAACCCAGGGCGCCTTATGGTGCGGAAAATACGGTATGTATGAAGCCGGGCCCCCAGCCAAATTTTTTTTGACCCAATGCGGCCCCTGGGTTAAAAAGTTTGGGTACCCCTGGTCTAAACCAGGGTTTTTCAACCTTTTTTTTTAACCAAGGCACATTTTTTCATTGAACTAAATCCCGATACACACTGCTAGTAGAAAATGTAAAAAAAAAAAAAAAGGAACTCAATTGCTTATATTGACAATAACAAGTCGTTCTCTTCAGAATGAAGAAGTGTTCGATACCAATGTTTTGGGCCTCAAAAAGGTCCAAAACATCATAAGGAACCCATCTCACCCCGAACTGCAGCCCTCGGGCAGGAGATACAAGACAATAAAATGCCGGACAAACAGATTTAAGAACACAATAGTGTCGCTGAACACAAGACAAGAATGACTGTGCATGTGAGCTGTGTGCTTGGTATTTTTATGTATTTGTATCGATTTATCTATGTTTTTATGTGTTATTACGAATTTGCAGTAAATTAGTTTTGCTTACAATGACAATGAAGCTATATTCTATTCTATTCCAATTCAAACCATAAACATCCAAGCATCACTAAGTCTCTTGTCTCAATGTAGGCCTATAAAGCAACTAGCTACCTGCTGCCACCTACTGATATGGAGGAGTATTTCATGCTTACTCAGCACGGACACTCAACGCCACATTATTTGCAGATTATAATTATTGGTTTACAAAAAATATTTTTCAGAACAATTACATTTCAAGTACAATGTTCAAATATAGGAGAAATACAAGTTTATTACATTTGAAAGGGTGTGCTTGCATTAGTATTACGGTATGTATCATCACATCAGTGGTTAACATGGTCTAATAAAAATAATGGCAATCATTTGTGGGTCAATATTTAATTTCGATCATGGCTTTTCACGATTGTGAAAACAATCGACAAAAAAAAAACAGTGCGCATGCAAATTTGGGAGCAGTGATGGTGAAAAAAAAAAGAAGAAAAAAAAAAAAAAAGTATGTCTAATCAAAGTTGGGGATGTCAATACCGTAGCACGCCGATGTAAAAATAATAGTACCGCAGTGTTTGCTCATACAATAACAATGTTGCTACAGTTTGGTTATTATACAGGTTACAGAACCTAAATGAAGGATTGTTGAGGGTTTTTGAATGCATTTTTAAAGTGATTTACAGGTAGAATTGATCGTTCCCATTAGCTGCATTGCTAGCTACCAAGCACAAGACGATTTTTACATGATACCAAACCCAAAACCAGAGAAGTTGGCCCATTGTGTAGTTCATAAATAAAAGAATACAATGATTTGCAACTTATATTCAATTGAATAGACTGCAAAGACAAGATATTTAATGTTCCAACTGAGAATCTTATTTTTTTTTGCAAATAATCATTAACTTAGAATTTAATGGCAGCAACACATTGCAAAAAAGTGGGCACAGGGGCATTTTTACTACTGTGTCACATGGCCTTTCCTTTTGACAACACTCAGTAAACGGCGGCGTTTCTGGGTGTTGTTGATGAATGGCTTTGGCTTTGCATAGTAGAGTTTTAACTTGCACTGACAGATGTAGCGACCAACTGTAGTTACTGACAGTGGTTTTCTGAAGTGTTCCTGAGCCCACGTGGTGATATCCTTTACACACTGAAGTCGCTTTTTGATGCAGTACCACCTGAGGGATCCAAGGTCCGTAATATCATCCCTTACGTGCAGTGATTTCTCCAGATTCTCTGAACCTTTTGATGATATTACGGAGCGTAGATGGTGAAATCTCTAAATTCCTTGCAATAGCTGGTTGAGAAATGTTGTTCTTAAACAATTTGCTCAGGCATTTGTTGACAAAGTGGTGACCCTCGCCCCATCTTTGTTTGTGAATGACTGAGCATTTAGTCCCAATTAGCCTGTTCACCTGTGGGATGTTCCAAATAAGTCATTGATGAGAATTCCTCAACTTTCTCAGTCTTTTTTGCCACTTGTGCCAGCTTTTATGAAACATGTTGCAGGCATCAAATTCCAAATGAGCTAATGTTTGCAAAAAATAAAGTTTTCCAGTTTGAACGTTAAATATATTGTCTTTGCAGTCTATTCAATTGAATATAAGTTGAAAAAAATTTGCAAATCATTGTACCGTATTTTTCGGATTATAAATCGCAGTTTTTTTTCATAGTTTGGCCGGGGTGCGATTTATACTCCGGAGCGACTTATTAACACATTACCGTAAATATCTGCTACTTCGTCTGTAGCTATAAAAATGGATCATTTCAACATTGGCGGTAACTTATAAAAACTGAGAAGGGCTGAACAAAAATGGCACGGAAAAGGAAATCATATACTGCAGGTTACAAGCCGGACGTAGTGAAATATGCAGCAGAAAACGGCAAGAGGAAGCGGCGCATTGTCTACCTTTGGAGTTGGCAGAGTTGTTTAGAAGCGACACCGAGGTAGAAGATTTCATGGGATTTAGCGATTAGGAGTGACAGATTGTTTGGTAAACGTATAGCATGTTCTATATGTTATAGTTATTTGAATGACTCTTACCATAATATGTTACGTTAACATACCAGTTGGTTATTTATGCCTCATATAACGTACACTTATTCAGCCTGTTGTTCACTATTCTTTATTTATTTTAAATTGCCTTTTAAATGTCTATTCTTGGTGTTGGCTTTTATCAAATACATTTCCCCCAAAAATGCGACTTATACTCCAGTGCGACTTACATGTTTTTTTCCTTCTTCATTATGCATTTTCGGCAGGTGCGACGTATACTCCGGGGCGATTTATAGTCCGAAAAATACGGTATACTCTTTTTTATTTACCATTTACACAACGTGACAACTTCACTGCTTTTGGGTTTTGTAGAATGCAAAAAAACAAAAACTTTTTGTCTTCTTGTCTTTCATGATTGTGAACAACATTCCAAAAACAGTGCTGTTCCCCCTTAACTTCTTTTCTTTTTCTTTAGTTTATTTCGAACATGAACACACTTACATCATAATACATCACACAATTTCATATCATTTCATTTTACATCATGCCCGAAAAGGAGTAGGAAGAAGCAAAGCTTATTTAATCCTACCCCTTTCCCACTTCAAGCGTTTACAAATATATAGAATCATTTACTGACCTTTTTATATAATAAAATAACATCTATGAATTAGTATACAACAGTTTTGTAATATGTAATTAATTAATTAATTCAGTCATTATTAACATACTGAGATGAAGAATATCTTATTTTCAATAAGGTTGAAAGTATTTCTCATAATTCTTCTTTTTTGTACTCTGTAAGCACTATTATTTTGAACAACCTCTTAAACTGGATCATATCAGTACAATTTTTAACTTCTTTACTTAAATCCATTCCATAATTTAATTCCACATACTGATATGCTAAAAGTTTTAAGTGTTGTACGTGCATATAAATGTTTTAAATTATTTTTTCCTCTAAGGTTATATTTCTCCTCTTTAGTTGAGAAGAATTGTTGTACATTCTTTGGTAACAGGTTATAGTTTGCTTTGTACATCATTTTAGCTGTTTGCAATTTTACCAAATCACCAAACTTTAATATTTCTGACTTAATAAATAAAGGGTTTGTGTGTTCTCTATATCCAACATTATGTATTATTCTAACTGATCTTTTTTGTAACACGGTTAGCGAATGTAGCGCACATTTGTAGTTATTTCCCCATATTTCTGCACAATAACTCAGATATGGTAACACTAGCGAGCAGTAGAGAATATGTAGTGATTTTTGGCCCAGGACATATTTTGCTTTATTCATTATTTAAATGTTTTTTGCCACCTTATGTTGTATGTTTTGTATATGAGATTTCCAGTTCATTTGATCATCTATTAATACACTCTTAGAAATAAAAGTGCTAAGTAGAACCATATATGGTTCTTCGGCTCGTCCTCATAGGAGAACCCTTTTTGGCTCCAGGTAGAACCTTTTTATAAAGGTTCCACCTGGAACCCTTTTGGAGGGTTCTACCTAGAACTGTGTGTGTAAGGTTCCACCCAGAACCCCCCATGAGAGGTTCTACAAAGAACCCACGCAGGGAGTTCCACTAAGAACCCTTTCGTATTTCAAGGGTTTCATCTAGAACCCACACAGGGAGTTCCACTAAGAACCCTTTTGTATTTCAAGACTTTCATCTAGAACCCACGCAGGGAGTTCCACTAAGAACCCTTTCGTATTTCAAGGGTTTCATCTAGAACCCACACAGGGAGTTCCACTAAGAACCCTTTCGTTTGTCAAGGGTTTCATCTAGAACCTATGCAGGGAATTCCACTAAGAACCCTTTCATGTTTCAAGGGTTTCATCTAGAACTCACACAGGGAGTTCCACAAAGAACTCTTTCATGTTTCAAGGGTTTCATCTAGATCTGACACAGGGGGTTCTAAAAACATCCCTTTTCAAAGGTTTTCACCGATAACCGTCTTGTCTTCTGAGGGTTCTATAAAGAACCATATTGTATTCTACAGATCAGTTTAGTTCATATTATATTGTGGTCATTTATCATGTTGACATTGAACAAACATTCAAAACACTTTAATGAGAAAAACATTTATTTAAAGATAGGCACCATTATTGGCAAATGTTATCAGGAAGTATGTCCCTGGTGACACAGGATCTTACCCATGCTTTCAACAATCCCTGAAGAACTCTTTCTTCCAAAAACGGTTCTCTGGATCAAAATAGTTCTTACTGGAACCCTTAGTGTTAGTGAGAACCCTTTTAAAACCAATTATTCAGAAAAGGGGTTTTAAAGGGTTCTCTGGATCAAAATGGTTCTTACTGGAACCATTAGCGTTACCAAGAACCCTTGAAAAACCCTTTCTTCGGGAAAGGGTTTTTCAGAAGCAAATGGTTCCAGTTAGAACCTCAGCCCTTGTAGAAGAACCCTTTTAGAACCCTTATTTCTAAGAGTGTACTCCCAAAAATCTAGTTTCTTTTACCCTTTCTATGTCTACTTTGTCTATTTGTATTTGTGTATGATGCTCTTTTCTACTATTACCAAATAGCATTATTTTAGTTTTACTGAGATTCAAAGATAGTCTGTTTTTGTCAAACCATCTTTTTAATTTGTTCATTTCTTCTGTTATTATTTGTATTATCTTCTGTGTGCTCTCTCCTGAACAGAAAGCAGTTGTGTCGTCTGCAAATAAAACCAACTTTAAGTCCTTCGTAACCTTACAAATGTCGTTTATATAAAGATTGAACAATCTTGGTCCCAGTATTGACCCCTGGGGTACACCACAGGATATATCTAGCCGTGTTGACATATTTTCACCCATCTTTACATATTGCTTCCTGTTGGTTAAATAACTTCTTACCCAATTCAATACCAAACCTCTGATGCCATATCGTTCTAATTTTCGTATTAAAATATCATGATTAATTGTGTCAAATGCTTTTGTTAAGTCCATGAATACTGCGGCCGCACATTCTTTACCATCTATTGCATTGGTAATTTCCTCTGTTATTTTGGTTAGTGCTATTGATGTTGAGATATTTGCTCGGAATCCAAATTGGTTCTCCACAAGCGTCCCACTTTTGTTAATAAATAAATCTAATCGACTATTGAATAATTTTTCCAAGATTTTGGAGAATTGTGGAAGTAATGAAACTGGTCTGTAGTTAGTAAACTGGTGTACGTCTCCATTCTTATAAATTGGTACGACTTTTGCAATTTTCATTATATCAGGGAATTTACCGGTTAAAAATGATACATTGGTGATATATGTCAGAGGTTCTGAAATGTCTTGTATAACCTTTTTTATCGTTACCATATCTATTCCATGACAGTCGGTTGAGGTCTTGGATTTACAATTTTTTACAATTTTGATTATTTCTTCTTTTGTTACACTTTTAAGAAACATGGAATTGGGATTTCTGTCTATGAGCTCACTCAAGGCCTCAACTGACCCATCATCTGCATTTGGAATTCTTTGATCCAGATTTTTTCCGATATTAACAAAATAATCATTGAAACGTTCAGCTATTTGGTTCATATTGTCATTTTTTGTATTTCCATCTAGAAAGTACTGGACTGGAAAGAACTTAAACTATTTATATGGCCAACTTTCAAGTTGCCTTAGCTTCCTACCTGGTGAAGCTTGTCCAGGAGTTGCTTCTGCTGCAAGGAGGGCTGACTGATGGCCGACAGCGTCTGGATCTGCGACCCCAACAGTTGCAGGTGCTGCTGCTGGTCCGCCGTCAGGCTGTGGACGGGAAGCTGGGCTTTTAACACGGCGGGGGCCGAAGTGCTGACGGGAGGTGCGGCGAACTGGTGTTGAGCGGGCGGGGGCTTGGGCGACTGCGACACGGGCGGCTGCTCCAGCGCCGGTTGCGAGGCGGGCCGCGGCTGAGGCAGGAGCTGAACCTGGATCTGGTCCAGCTGCGGGGACTCGGCCACTTGGTTGTGGACGATGAAGAGCGGCGTGTGGGACGAGGGCGTGCACGAGCGGGACGAGGCTTGCGACGGCGGCTGAGGTTGGGAGGGAGGACGCGACTGGTGGTGCGGCGACTGGATCTGCTGGCTCAGGGTCAGCGGGGACTGGGAGGGTTGGGGGCTGACCGACACCGGCGGCGCCGTGTGACTGGTCAGGACCGGCGTGGGGGACATGCTCTGGATCTTCAGGGGCTGCTGGTGCCCGGCGGAAGGAACCTGAAGGCGACATTAAAAGATGCCAGGTTGACACAAAAAGACACGGGGAATAAAAAAGGACATGGAAGGTAGAGGACTACATGACTGCCCACAACATTAGGTACATCAGCACTACAAGCAATCTCAACTCAATAAGACTACACACAAAAGAAGCAGGGCGATGAAACGATATCAACATACATTGCGATAGAGACGACAAAATGTATAATACTCGTAATCAATAAAACATTAAATTCTTAGTTTTTTCCTATGGGGGAAAAAAGCGGAGGTATGGAAGCAAGGTTGGTTGCATGAACAAAGGCAAAGTGACCACTGATCAGTGGGTGTAACAACAGCCAATCAGGTGACAGTATCAACTATCAAGTTTGGTCGATTATTTGCATGGAGTGAGAAGAGAAAGTCAAAACGCCGAAATTGTAGATAAAAAAAAGGAAAAATCAGTTTTGGGGATTTTTCCCCAAAGGGACCGTAGTCAGACCAAAGTGGTCTGTAAATGATGCAAGAAAAGAGCGCTAATACCTCACCACCTTAGCCACGCTTACCCTGCAGAGCACAGCTGTAACTTCCTGCCACTAAACCTGCAGAAAATAGTTTTACGTGTTTACATTTTCACACTATCTTATAATCCATAAAAGTGGATGCATATGAAAAAGTGCAATATATTTATCTGTACAGTAACCTATTTATTTATTTATTTATATATGCACCTTAATGCTTTTTTATCCTGCACTATCATGAGCTAATGTAACGAAAATTTGTTCTTATCTGTACTGTAAAGTTCAAATTTGAATGACAATAAAAAGGAAGTCTAGTCTAGTCTAATCATTTCTTACATATTCCTTATTTTTGCACCTTCATTTTAAGAGCTTATTGTTAATTGAATGAGATTTTAATAATTTCTTGACATTCTTTCAGTGTTTTCCATGCTTGCTTTGACATTTCCTTTCTGCCTTGATAGCTGAGGGGATTGTAATCAGAGGAAGGTTACATTTGAAATAAAAAATATTGTATTTTAACAAAAATATTTTTCTACTGGTTCTTATTTTCCATAGGTCATCAAAAATATCAATAAATTATCGATATCGACTGATATGAAACACCTATATCGTGATACAGTTTTCAGCCTAATTTCAATTCACACTAACGCAGATTATTCATTAATAAACTGCAACACAAAAAAAAAAAAAAATATATATATATATATATATATATATATATATATATATATATATATATATAATAAATACAAAAAAAAATACAAAAAAATTCCACAGTTAATACAAGTGATCGGCCAATCTCAGTAATGGATGTTTGAAGATGTAAAACCCAGATGTGTAAAACAAACAGTGATGGCTCAGAAAAGCTACAAACAGTCTAAATACACAATGAAACTTAAAAAACGAATAGTGCAAACAAATTGAAAAGCCCAATGATTGCATCTGTAGAAATAAAAATGATCTTAGTGGTTGGAATGGTGGAGTACAGAGCAATCTGACAGTTTTGGTTTGGGGTATTTTCTAGAGATTACTTGCTTAAGTGCAGCTCAGTGATTGGTTGATTGACCATGAGTCAAATTGGATTATGGTTAGTGAAGACAAGGCGTTTAAACTGGATTGTGATTAGCGTAAATTTCGGACTATAAGCCACTACTTTTTTCCTACACTTGGAACCCTGCGAGGAATAAAACGGCGCGGCTAATTTATGGATTTTTCTTCATTGACGGCCATAATGCAAATAGTTTTCAAACAAAATCAAGCAAAGACACTAAAAAGGTGCGTTACTGATTGTGCTATGGCGCCATCTTTTGGACGAGTTTTGCTCCGCGTCCTTCCACTTAGTGTTTTCAACCAGAAGCAGAAGTGCCGATCTGTCTTCTAGCCGTCCATAGCGTTGCTACTCGTATGGCTTCTTCATTCATCACTCCGAGCAACTTTTGTTAAGTTTTACAATATAACTAAAACAATTCTTACTTGCAAAACCGTACAATGTGTTAGTATTATTAACTTACAACGGCATTATTTTTGTATTGTTTCACTTTCACAAATTCATCAGTAAATTCACCAAAATGTCACCGTGGAGTTATTGAGCCTGTTTAGCTTCTGTTTTGTTTGATCAGCTGTTTTACGGCCGTGTTACAGACACCGTTTGGAAACAATTAAGGTATGTAAATAAACATGTCTGTGTAAATAACTAATTTCACAACGTATATATCTGCGGCTTATAGTCCGGTGCGGCTGTTTTTTGTTTATAATTTAGTTTGTGCGGCTAATACGGAAAATACGGTAATACATTTTGTAAAATAACTTAAAAAAAAAAAAAGCCTTTTGATAGCTAATCAAACAGATTGATTACGCTCATGCTCCCACACACACCAATGCATTGTTAGAAACACACAAAAGCTGCAAGCCAGGGAGTAATTTGTTTTGCACAACAGCGACATGACAGCAGACTACAAAATAGTACGACTAAGGGAAGGAACTAAACTAAGGTTGTCGTGGCGACAGGAGCAGCGGCAGCAAGTGGGCGGGGCTTAGCGTAGAGGGCGTTTCTACCTGCTGGACCGAATGGCTGTGAAGCGCCAACGAGTCACTTAATATGCTGTCATGAGTTGTGACGTCGGTGCTGCTGACGATTACAGAGGCTGGGACCCCCACAAAGGGGGCGGGACAGTTCTCTGTGTGGTGGCGCTGCTCTCCTGGCTAATAGGAGCACGATTAGTGTTTCAGGTGGAGGGAGAAGGAAGGGTATTGGATAAAAAGGGGGCCAGAGAGGTCAAATCAAGAAGTAGCACTCGGACACACATGCGAAGACAACACTGACCTGCTGCAAGAACATCTGCAGAGACTCCTGGCTCAGGATCATGCTGGAGCCCTGGTTGGTAAACAGAAGCCTCCCGGGACTGTGCTGAGGGGGGACCAGCCCGACTGCCGTCACCGACGAAGACGTGGTCATGGACGGAGTGGAGGAGGCCATGGTGCTGACCACGGAGGTGGCTTGCTGCATGGCGAGGATGGACGACTGCGCCACGTGCTGCTGGGCGGCTTGGTCCGTGGAGCTTCCTAGCACCGTCACACACTCCCCCGGCTGCCCTTGGACCATGGTAGCCGCCATGGTGGCCGCTCCGGTGCCGCTACTGCTGCTGGGGACTCCACCTGGCTGTGGTTGCAGGGCCGGCTGAAGGCTGACCGCGGGGCTCAAGCCCTCCACCTGGCCCAGCATCGTCAGCGAGTTCTGGATGGGCATGCCTTGTATGACGGTGGAGGTGTGTCCTGAGACGGTGTGGGTGTGTCCCGTCTGAGCCAATGACACGGGCATCTGGAAGAGGGTGGGCGTGCCCATCTGGCCAGACTGAAGCTGAATCGGCCCAGACAGGATGTGGGCGGCGCCAGGATGACCCTGGGACGCCAACACTTGACTCAGGTTGATGTTCTGGTTGGCGGTTAAAATCTGGTTTGCAATGAGTTGTCCACCAGGACCCTGACTTGTGATTATGTGCCCCCCAGGGTGTTGGGTCAGGATCTGCCCACCTGCCTGCAACTGTGGAAGGAGGAACTGGTGGTTCTGACCTTGTAGAACCGTCTGCGAGGGAATAACGATGCTGCCTGATTGGTTTAACAAGTGGACACTGAGAGGTTTGCCGGACTGCTGCGCGGCTTGTTGGTTGAACAGGGTTTGCTGGAACTGAGGGGCTTGTGTTGCTTGAGTGCTGAGGACAACGTTTGAGCCTGCTTTACCGGTAAGGAAAGTTACATTCTGAGCTGTGGAAACCGGAATTTGCTGCAGCCCGAGAGCCTTGGTGGCCTCGTTTTGCAGGTTTTGGGGTGCCGGCTGTGGCTGCTGTTGTGGTTGTTGCTGCTGCTTGAAGAGTTTGGATTGGATGGCCCCCCCCTGGGGAGGTTTAGGCTGAATGGGTGTTGGTGTGCGCTGGATGATCACGTTCTGCATGATCTGGCCTTGGGTTTGAGACTGGGGTGCAATTCCTGAACTCTGGGGGGCCTGAGGACCAAAGCCCACAAGTCCAGCCGTAGCGGTCATTGTGCCGCTACTGTTCGTACTACTAACGACTGCAGCCGCCCCGTTTAAAGCTGGAGACCCCAAAGTGGTTTTGTTGCTTTGGATGAGAAGTCCCCCTCCTGAAGCCCCCAGCCCCGTCTGAGTAGTAGCCCCCGATACCTCTGCCCCAGACTGATGCAGCTGGTATCCGCCCATGGCTTTGGCCAAGATGGGCTGGCCAGACTGATTGATCGTCATGACTGTGGGCTGGCCCACAACCTGAATCTGTCCGATCCCCAGATGTCCAGACTGACTTCCGTTGGGAAGAGTTTGAAGACTTGAAATTGGTTGAAGTGTCACATTTCCCAGGCCCACAGGCTGCATAAATGGCTGAACGCTGATGGCCTTGTTCATGACCTGTGGTTGGAGCTGGAGGCCTTGCTGAGCCAGCACCGACCCCAGCATGTCAGCGGTGGCGTTTGGGGTCGTAGCGGCGGCACTTTGAGCCGATCCGGAAAAGATGGCCGCCCCCCCGACGCCAATGCCTACGCCGGTGCCCCCGCCTCCAGGGGGGCCGGCGTCGGGCAGCGTCTGGACCACCTGCGTGAGGCCCGGGATCCCGAAGGAGCCCAGGTCCAGCTCGGCCTCGGCTTCTTGTAAACTCTGCTCTGTGATGTTGGCCTCGGCCAAGCTCTGCTGCAGGATGTCGCACGGCTCGTGGTTCGCTCCGATGCCGTTGCTGCCGCCTTCCCCGTCGGGGGATCCTCCCAGGATGTCATCGTCCTCCAGGAAGTCCAGGTCAACACTGACTCTGGGCAGGCCCGTCGCCTCGTTGGCCGAGAGCTGCACTGTCGGCTGGACCTCAGGAACGAGACCCTGGAGGGGAGAGTGAAGAAATATTAGAACGTCGAAGTGACCAAAAGAAGACATCATGAAAATATTGTGATAAAAAATGCCTTCTTAGCTTTTACCGTCAGGCGTCTAACTTAGGGGTACACAAAAAATGGATTCACGATTCTCATTTATCCCGATTCTAAATTGATTCATAAATTATTTTTCAAAAATCGATTAAAAAATAAATACAAATATACACACACGTATGTATACACACATACGTATATATGCACATATATAT
>NC_084564.2:7370000-7475000 GCF_033978685.3 Nerophis lumbriciformis
TTCGGAAGAAGTGTTTACATGCGCTCCAATTTGAATGACTATCGGCATAAACCACCCGTGTTGATCGGAAAGAAATTTTGATCCGATCGAGTCAAAATATTCAGAATAGTGTGTTTACATGAAGCATTTTTATTTCGGTCAGGCCCGGAGACGGCAAGCCACCTTTTTCTTTGGCGAGAACCATGGATTCTGACTTTTCCTTTTGTTCGCTACTTTTGTTTTACCTCTCTTTTTTAAATGGAGCTCTTCTGTGCCTTCAAGACCATACGTTTGTTTTTGCTAGTCTCGGGTTTCGAGCTACAAACGCAACAGTATAAAACGTTCCTTCTTTCTAGCGTTTGTTAGCCTTTCTACCGTCGAGTCGAACAGCTCTAAGCTCTTTTAATATATCCAGTAAAACATTTGTTTTGGATAAGGGCATGTTCTGCTTCGTGTTTCCCGCCATGACTTCCACCGGCTTCCGTAAATGCCGAGGTGTAGCTGACGTCACAGACATGACATAATTTCGACCCAGACTTCGGAAGAAGTGTTTACAATTTGAATGACTATCGGCATAAACCACCCGTGTTGATTCGGGTCAAAATATTCCGAATAGCGTGTTTGTTAACATGAAGCATTTTTATTCCGGTCCGGCTTTTAATCCGATGAATTGTGTCCATGTACAAATGTTTCGTGTCTGAGAAGGAAATGCAAAAAGTCATCTTGTGACATTTCCTAGTCTACCAAAAGCCCGCCTCGTCACCGTCAGGTGAAGACTTGGTCACTGGTTGTCGTACTCACATGGGTCTCAGATCCATGAAGAAAGTCATTGAGAGCTTCTGGGTCGCTGCGGGTGAGAGAATAAAAAACAGTTACAGCCATTTATGTCCTGGTTATAGTCACATCCAAATTGTGACTTACCAAATCACATCTAGAAGGCACCTGCCGTCTTCATCATCCATGACAACTGGCAAAGACGACAACAATGATGAGTTCCTTCCTATTACTCGCTACATTATTTCACAGCCCTGTGGGACTAACCAGTTTCCAATATTTGGATTATAACGCCAAGAGCAGTTCAACAGGGCCTGAAAGTGTGACGTGGAAACGCACTGCATTGTGGGTCTTGCTGGACGCTGAACAGCTATTTACATGGGCGAATGCAAGACTTAAGTTTTGTTTTTTTTGTCCTTCAACAAGTTCCATACTTGGGGCGAACGCGCGGCATCATTAACTGCCAGAATCGTGGTCATGATCGCTTTAGAAAAAAAAAGGATTTGGTGAGATTTTTCTCATTTCCAGCGTGAAAGCAAAGCCGAAGGAAGTCGGGTTAAGAAGCAAATAAAGAGACAGCGAATAGCCTGGGTCGATCAAACATCACTTTTAACGTCATCACCCGGTACATGTTGCTGTGTTCATGGCATTTTCACACTGGTAAGTCTGAATCAAAACATACCTTATTTAGGGTTACATGTGGCATTTAGTAGGATGTAGGGTTGTACGGTATATCGGCACTAGTATAGTATCGCAGTACTAATTAATCAAAAACGGTACTATACTCTATTTGAAAAGTACCGGTTCCCGGGAATGACGTCACGTCGTCACATTGCTGGTTTTACGAGCAGAGGAGCATGTTAGACAACGCACACACACAGAGTGCTTACAAGCAGACACAGTGTGTTGACTGAAAAGGGAGAATTTACGCATTTTGGCTTAAAAACTAAAGATAAAGGTGAAGCTATAACACTGAAACCCCCACAGGAAGAGGTGCTTTAAAACATGGCTAGCTAGTTAGCGGCTAATGTCCATCCGCAGTGTTTTAGCTACTTCTAAATCACTAATCCTCACCTCCATGGCGACAAATAAAGTGATTTTCTTACAAGTATCATTATTATTGCAGGACGAGGAATAGATAAACATGCGTCACTACACACCGTAGGAGGATACAATAGCTCACCGGCGTCACCGCTAACAAAAGCTAGCGCGCCTGAATGTACCGTAAACAAATGCCATGGGTGGATCTACACCTGACATCCACTGTAATGATACCAAGTACAATAGCGTATCTAGTCCATACTACTATGATTACATCCATATTTTTTATCGTCACAAAATCTTTTTTCCTTTATCTAAAATTCATATTATGTTTACAAACTCAGGAAATACATCCCTGGACACATGAGGACTTTGAATATAGTATGATCCTGTAACTACTTGGTATTGGATCGATACCTAAAATTGTGGTATCATCCAAAACTAATGTAAAGTATACACAACAGAAGAAAAAGTGATTATTACATTTTAACAGAAGTGTAGATAGAACATGTTAAAACAAAGAAACCAGATATTAACAGTAAATTAACAAATGGATTAATAATCTATTTTTACAGTTTGTCCCTCATAATTTAGATAAAATAATAGAATGACACATTTTGTTACTGCATACGTCAGCAGACTAATTAGGAGTCTTTGTTTGTTTACTTACTACTAAAAGACAAATTGTCTAGTATGTTCACTATTTTATTTAAGGACAAACTTGCAATAATAAACATATGTTTCATGTACCCTAAGATCCATCCATCCATCCATCTTCTTCCGCTTATTCGAGGTCGGGTCGCGGGGGCAGCAGCCTAAGCAGGGAAGCCCAGACTTCCCTCTCCCCAGCCACTTCGTCCAGCTCCTCCCGGGGGATCCCGAGGCATTCCCAGGCCAGCCGGGAGAGATAGTCTTCCCAGCGTGTCCTGGGTCTTCCCCGCGGCCTCCTACCGGTCGGACGTGCCCGAAACACCTTCCTAGGGAGGCGTTCGGGTGTCATCCTGACCAGATGCCCGAACCACCTCATCTGGCTCCTCTCGATGTGGAGGAGCAGCGGCTTTACTTTGAGCTCCCCCCGAATGGCAGAGCTTCTCACCCTATCTCTAAGGGAGAGCCCCGCCACTCGGCGGAGGAAACTCATTTCGGCCGCTTGTACCCGTGATCTTGTCCTTTCGGTCATGACCCAAAGCTCATGACCATAGGTGAGGATGGGAACGTAGATCGACCAGTAAATCGAGAGCTTTGCCTTCCGGCTCAGATCCTTCTTCACCACAACGGATCGATACAGCGTCCGCATTACTGAAGACGCCGCACCGATCCGCCTGTCGATCTCACGATCCACTCTTCCCCCACTCGTGAACAAGACTACTTCAACTTTATTCCCATAATTTCAAGACTATATTCTCTTGTTTTGTGTTTACTTTTCAGTGTTGTTTATATGTTGCACAGACCAAACGAGACGACTCCTCAACAAACGCGCACGCCATATTTAGCATCCTGAGCATATGTTTGAAAGAAATCCTACTCTTTTTAAAATCACCGTTATCATTTTTAAACTCATAATTGTATTATTCTGCTTGAAAGAAATCTGTTACGGTCTTACTGTCGATCGTCATGGAGGTCCAGAAGGACAGTTGACGGGGGACTTTGACAGAAATGAATAGAAAGACTGAAAGTAATCCATCGGGTCAAAACATGGCAGACTAGCTCACAAGTGCATGTAAAATAAATGAATGTGATCTCACTAGAGCTGAGAATTTATAATTGCAGGGATGTGTGCACCCTTTCAGAACAAAAAGAGGAACATTTTGGGAAAATAAAGGAGGATTCTGTCAGCAAATGAAAAATTTGAAGAAAAAAAAAAAGACTACATTTCCTGCATCTAGGTGCATTTCTACACTAGATTTGTGTGAATGCTCCAAACATTCACACAGGCTTTTCTACACCAAAATTAATATATTTCTTCTTCTTCTCCACATTTTGCATCCGATTCAAAGCGTTCCAACTTCAAACTGTTCAGCCTATTCGGGAATCGCAGTCTTTCCCTTGACAAATTCCAAAAATTCCCAGATTTCCGGGACATTTTTCCCATTAGAAATGAATTGGCCATTTTTCAAACTTTCACCATTTCCACATTTTTCAACCGATTCAAACCATTCCACCTTCAACATATTCCACTCATCCTGGACATTCACACTATTATTTTTCCAAGTTAAAAAATATTCCAGGAATTCCCAGAATTCCAGTTTTTTCAAACCCTATTTTCAGTCGACTACTCCTTCCACATATTTCAACCCACTTCAACCGTTTTACTGTTAAAACATTACTCTTAATCAGGACAAAAAAACTAAGTTGTTTTTTGAACTGGAAAATTACCGGTTTCCCCAAAATTCCAGGAATTCCGATTTGAAAAAATTCCAACACCAACCATATCAACTCATTCAGAACATTTAAGTCTTTTAACATTTTCCAAAAAATCCCCGCTTTTCATGAAATCCCCAAATTTCCATGAAATTCCCATTGAAAAGAATGGGACATTTTTCAAAGTTCCACAATTCCCACATTTTTCATCCGATTCAAACCGTTCCAACTCCAAAATATTCACAGCCTGTTCAGGAATTATGTGATCTCCTTCAACAATTTTGAAAAATATTCCAGGTTTTTAAGAATTCCCAGTTTTCAGGGACATTTTCCCCTTTCAAAATGAATTGTCCATTTTTTAAACTTCCACAATTCGCATATCTTTCCACGTATTCAAACCATTCCAACATCAACACATTCCACTCATCAAACTAACACTTTCCCAACATCCAAACCAAATTCCGTTTTTTCCTGGAAATTCAAACTCTTCCACATTCCAACATTCAAACTATTCTTACATTCATACTACATTCTATCAGTATTTCACTTCAACTTCACCATTGGAGCATTCACACACACAATTCCTTCAGGAATTGCCTCATCTAGTTTAACTTTAGGATTTAATCTCATCTCTCAACCTCTTTTGGACACTTACATGTCCAATCTAATGTACCACACAATTTTCATCAGATCATTTACTAACATTATCATGAATGAAAATGTCATGTCAAATTCTATAAACATGTATGCAAAGAACTCCGACAACCTTTCTCGATTGGCGACTCTGTCCTGTAGCCACGCCCCCTCAGGTAACATCCGCTGTTGGGACCTCTGTTTACAAAAACATACCTTTTCGCTGGCTTCTAATAAATTCTCCAGAACAGGGATGTCAAAGTGGTTTTCATTGAGGGCAAAACAGTACTACTGTTTTTTGGGGAGGATTTTACGGAAAAAGCTGGCAGCTTAGTTGCGAGAATTGTTGTGTTGAATAGACATTGGTTTTTACAACATGATATTGTTCATAGAAAAACAGCACAAGTTATTTTTTTATTCTGGCAACTTAGCTGCCAGTTTTTCTACCGTTAAAAACAACAACCCTAGATTTTACAGTCAAAAACTGGCAGCTCAGTCAACAGAATTTTAAGGCCAAAAACAGTAGTAGTTTTTGTCAATTTACAATAATATGCTGTAAAGAACAAGGTAACATTTATTGTAATTTTTATTAATTGTGTGAATGCTCCAAAGCATTCACACGTTTTTTTATTATTCAACTTCAACTTCTCCAGATTTTGGCACGCTCTACCTTCCACATTTTTCATCCGATTCAAACCGTTCCAACTTCAAACTGTTCAGCCTATTCGGGAATCGCGGGCTTTCCCTTGATAAATTCCAAAAATTCCCAGAACTTCAGCTCTTCCGGGGCATTTTTCCCCATTCAAAATGAATTGGCCATTTTACAAACTTTCACCATTTCCACATTTTTCAACCGATTCGAACAATTCCTCCTTCAACATATTCCACTCATCCTAGAAAGTTCAAACTATCATTTTTTCAAGTTCTAAAAAATTCCAGGAATTCCCAAAATTCTCTTTTTTTCAAATCCTTTTTTCTAACGACAACTACTTCCACATTTTTCCACCCACTTCAACCGTTCCATCGTCAAAACATTCCTCTTAATCAGGACAAAAAAACAAAGTTGTTTTTTGAACTGGAAAAATTCCCGGTTTTCCGGAAATTCCATTTCTCAATTAAAAATGTTATTACTACTTCACCATTTCTCGGACGATTTGAAAAATTACAACACCAACTCATTCAGAACATTCAAATGTTTTAGCATTTAAAAAAAAAATCCCAAATTTCCATGAAATTCCAATGAAAAAGAATGGGACATTTTTCAAAGTTCCACAACTCCCACATTTCTTACCTCATTCAAACCATTCCAACTCCAAAATAAGTCAGCCTGTTCAGGAATTGTGTGCTCCCTTTCAAGAATAGTAAAAAAAATTCCCAGATTTCCTAGAATTTTCAGTTTTTAGGGACATTTTCCCCATTCAAAATGAATTATCTATTTTTCACACTTCCACAATTCCCACATTTTTCAACCTATTCAAACCATTCCTCTCATCCTGGATATTCAAACGTAACACTTTCCTACGTTCCAAACCAAATTCCGGGTTTCCTGGAAATTCAAACTCCTCCACATTCAAACTATT
Organism: Nerophis lumbriciformis; assembly: GCF_033978685.3. Classification (NCBI taxonomy): domain Eukaryota; kingdom Metazoa; phylum Chordata; class Actinopteri; order Syngnathiformes; family Syngnathidae; genus Nerophis; species Nerophis lumbriciformis. The sequence continues at coordinate 7,376,369 of NC_084564.2, forward strand.
CTTACGTTCATACTACATTCTGTCAGCATTTCAGTTCAACTTCAGCATTGGAGCATTCACACGCAATTCCTTCAAGAATTGCCTCATCTACCGTATTTTCTGCACTATAAGGCGCACCTAAAAACCACAAATTTTCTCAAAAGCTGACAGTGCGCCTTATAACCCGGTGCGCTTTATATATGGATAAATATTAAGATTCATTTTCATAAAGTTTCGGTCTCGCAACTTCGGTAAACAGCCGCCATCTTTTTTCCCGTTAGAACAGGAAGCGCTTCTTCTTCTACGCAAGCAACAGCCAAGGTAAGCACCCGCCCCCATAGAACAGGAAGCGCTTCTTCTTCTACTGTAAGCAACCACCCGCCCGCGTAGAAGAAGAAAAAGCGCGCGGCTATTACCGCGTTTCATTTCCTTTGTGTGTTTACATCTGTAAAGATCACAAAATGGCTCCTACTAAGCGACAGGTATCCGGTTCATGAAAAGACGCAATCTCTCCATCCGCACACGGATTACTATTTCACAGCAACTGATATTCCTGTGAACCGCACTGTGGATACAACGGGAGCACGTACGGTGAATATTCGCACCACAGGGAATGAGAAGTCATCCTTCACTGTGGTTCTAGCTTGCCATGCTAATGGCCAGAAACTTCCACCCATGGTGATATTCAAAAGGAAGACCTTGCCAAAAGAGACCTTTCCAGCCGGCGTCATCATAAAAGCTAACTCGAAGGGATGGATGAAGAAAAGATGAGCGAGTGGTTAAGGTAAGTTTAAGTTTACGCGAAGAGGCCGGGTGGCTTTTTTCACGCAGCTCTGTCCATGTTGATATACGATTCCATGCGCGCCCACATCACGCTGGTTTTAATATATTATTAAAGTTTGACTGACCTATCTGACTGTTTTTTTGACATTCCTTTAGCGCAGTTAGATGCGGCTTACAACACGGGGCGGCTTATAGGTGGACAAAGTTTTGAAATATGCCGTTCATTGAAGGCGCGGCTTATAACCCAGGGCGCCTTATGGTGCGGAAAATACGGTAGTTTACCTTTAGGATTTCAACTCATCTACCAACCTCTTTTGGACACTTACATGTCCAATCTAATGTACCACACAATTTTCATCAGATCATTTATTAACATTATCATCAATGAAAATGTCATGTCAAATTCTATAACATGCATGCAAAGAACTCCGACAACCTTTCTCGATTGGCGACTCCGTCCTGTAGCCACGCCCCCTCAGGTAACATCCGCTGTTGTGACCTCTGTCTACAATAATATACCTTCTTGCTGGCTTCTAATAAATTCTTCAGAGCAGGGATGTCTAAGTGGTTTTCATTGAGGGCCACATGGCAGTTATGGCCGCTTGTAACAGTGAATAATGTATGAATTTGCCTCTGGATTTCATTATTAATTATATCAATTGTTTTAAGTAGACTGTTGATATTACAGTAAAAACTTTACAATTACAACATTATACTGTAAAATAGTGTTTTTTAAATTTTTTACAACATTTTACAGTAAATGGAAAACACTACCACTGTTTTTTGGGGGGTTTTTTACGGAAAAAGCTTGCAGCTTAGTATCCAGAATTTTTGTGTTAAATTGACATTGATTTTTACAACATGATATTGTGAATGGTTGTGAGCCCTGGAGTAAAATAGGCAGCTTATTAAAGTACAAATTGTCATAAAGTGATGGCAAATAAGAGGAAAAGTGTGTTACTTTACACAAAACACAAGCACTAAAAAAAAAAGACGGTATGTTTATGTTATTTGTCGCTGCGTGGAGGCAAAGTTTGCAGCTCCAGCATCCGAGCAGGGAAATGTGAAAAAGACAAGACAAATGGCCAAATGGTTCGGGACTAACAGTATTCGGATTGTAACCGTCCAAATATGATTGGCAGCAAAGCGGACAAGTAAGCTAGCAGAACGGTTAGCTAACTAGCGAGTTTTCTGTCGGTGCTCCGCGTCCTGCAACTCGTTCAAATCGCATTTTATCGATATTTCCTTTAAAAAAACACGATATTTTGACTCAAACATGAATGTTTAAAGTTGGAACCAGGTCAGTGGAGCCAACTCGCCCTGGATGCAGGATGGATGGAGAGCCAGGAGGAAGGGTTGTGAGTAGAGATGTCCGATAATATCGGCCGATAAATGCTTTAAAATGTAATATCGGAAATTATCGGTTTCAAAAAGTAAAATTAATGACTTTTTTTAAAACGCTGCTGTACGGTAAAACACGGACGTAGGGCATACTTGCCAACCCTCCCGATTTTCCTGGGAGAGTCCCGAATGTCAGTGCCCCTCCCAAAAATCTCCCGGGGCAACCATTCTCCCGATTTCCACCCGGACAACAATATTGGGGGCGTGCTTTAAAGGCACTGCCTTTAGCGTACTCTACAACCTGTCGTCACGTCCGCTTTTCCTCCATACAAACAGTCACATAATATATGCGGCTTTCACACACACACAAGTGAATGCAAGGCATACTTGGTCAACAGACATTGAGGTCACACTGAGGGTGGCCGTATAAACAACTTTAACACTGTTTCAAATATGCGCCACACTGTGAACCCACACCAAACAAGAATGACAAACACATTTCGGGAGAACATCCGCACCGTAACACAACATAAACACAACAGAACAAATACCCAGAACCCCTTGCAGCACTAACTCTTCCGTGACGCTACAATATACACCCCCCGCTACCACCAAAACCCTCCCCCATCTCCCGAATTCGGAGGTCTCAAGGTTGGCAAGTATGCTCTAGTATACTCTGGACTGAAGCTGTGTGCCTTCATTGTTTTTGTAGCTGTTGTTTTGAGGCATGTTTAAAAAAATAATGCACTTTGTGACTTCAATAATAAAAATATGGCAGAGCCATGTTGGCAATTTTTTCCATAACTGGAGTTGAAGTTGTTCTCTTATTTTGGAAAACCTTGTTTTTGATTGATTGAAACTTGTATAAGTAGATTGCACAGTACATATTCCGTACAATTGACCACTAAATGGTAACACCCCAATAAGTTTTTCAACTTGTTTAAGTCGGGGTCCACGTTAATCAATTCATGGTAAAGTTACATTGTTTAATGCATCCAGCGGGGCATCACAACAAAATTAGGCATAATAATGTGGTAATTCCACGACTGTATACATCAGTATCGGTTGATATCGGAATCGGTAATTAAGAGTTGGGCAATATCGGAATATCGTATATCGGCAAAAAAGCCATTATCGGACATCTCTAGTTGTGAGCCTTGGAGTAAAATAGGCAGCTTTTTAAAGTACAAATTGTCATAAAGTGATGGCAGGAAAGATGTGTTACTTTACATAAAACACAAACACTAAAAAAAAGACGGTATGTTTATGTTATTTGTCGCTCCGTGGAGGCAAAGTTTGCAGCTCCAGGACCCGAGCAGGGAAATGTGAAAAAGACAAGACAAATGGCCAAATGGTTCGAGACTAACAGTATTCGGATTGTAACCATCCAAATATGATTGGCAGCAAAGCGGACACGTAAGAGAGCTGGACGGTTAGCTAACTAGCGAGTTTGTGTCAGTGCTCCGCGTTCTGCAACTCGTTCAAATCCCATTTTATTGATATGTCCTTTAAAAAAACGCGATATTTTGACTCAAATATGAATGTTTAAAGTGGGAACCAGGGCAGTGGAGCCAACTCGCCCTGGATACAAGGGGGATGGAGAGGGTTGTGGAGTAAAATAGGCAGCTTATTAAAGTACATATTGTCATAAAGTGATGACAAATAAGAGGAAAAATGTGTTACTTTACACAAAACACAAGCACTAAAAAAAAAAAAAAAGACGGTAAGTTTATGTTATTTGTCGCTCCGTGGAGGCAAAGTTTGCAGCTCCAGCATCCGAGCATCGTTCAAATCGCATTTTATATACCCTGAGATGGGTAGGTCGTGAGTTCAAACCCCGGCCGAGTCATACCAAAGACTATAACAATGGGACCCATTACCTCCCTTGCTAGGCACTAGGCATCAAGGGTTGGAATTTGGGGTGAAATCACCAAAATGATTACCGAGCACAGGTACCGCTGCTGCTCACTGCTCCCCTCACCTGCCAGGGGGTGGAACAAGGGGATGGGTCAAATGCAGAGGCTAATTTCACCACACCTAGTGTGTGTGTGTGACTATCACTGGTACTTTAACTTTTTAACAAACATGCATGTTTAAAGTTGGAACCAGGGCAGTGGAGCCAACTCGCCCTGGATGCAGGGGGGATGGAGAGGGGTTGGCTTTGTGGAGTAAAATAGGCAGCTTATTAAAGTACATATTGTCATAAAGTGATGACAAATAAGAGGAAAAATGTGTTACTTTACACAAAACACAAGCACTAAAAAAAAAAAAAAAAAGACGGTAAGTTTATGTTATTTGTCGCTCCGTGGAGGCGAAGTTTGCAGCTCCAGCATCCGAGCATCGTTCGAATCGCATTTTATATACCCTGAGATGGGTAGGTCGTGAGTTTAAACCCCGGCCAAGTCATACCAAAGACTATAACAATGGGACCCATTACCTCCCTTGCTAGGCCCTAGGCATCAAGGGTTGGAATTGGGGGTGAAATCACCAAAATGATTACCGAGCGCGGCCAACGCTGCTGCTCACTGCTCCCCTCACCTGCCAGGGGGTGGAACAAGGGGATGGGTCAAATGCAGAGGCTAATTTCACCACACCTAGTGTGTGTGTGTGTGACTATCACTGGTACTTTAACTTTTTAACAAACATGCATGTTTAAAGTTGGAACCAGGGCAGTGGAGCCAACTCGCCCTGGATGCAGGGGGGATGGAGAGGGGTTGGCTTTGTGGAGTAAAATAGGCAGCTTATTAAAGTACATATTGTCATAAAGTGATGACAAATAAGAGGAAAAATGTGTTACTTTACACAAAACACAAGCACTAAAAAAAAAAAAAAAGACGGTAAGTTTATGTTATTTGTCGCTCCGTGGAGGCGAAGTTTGCAGCTCCAGCATCCGAGCATCGTTCAAATCGCATTTTATATACCCTGAGATGGGTAGGTCGTGAGTTTAAACCCCGGCCAAGTCATACCAAAGACTATAACAATGGGACCCATTACCTCCCTTGCTAGGCACTAGGCATCAAGGGTTGGAATTGGGGGTGAAATCACCAAAATGATTACCGAGTGCGGCCAACGCTGCTGCTCACTGCTCCCCTCACCTGCCAGGGGGTGGAACAAGGGGATGGGTCAAATGCAGAGGGTAATTTCACCACACCTAGTGTGTGTGTGTGACTATCACTGGTACTTTAATTTTTTAACAAACATGCATGTTTAAAGTTGGAACCAGGGCAGTGGAGCCAACTCGCCCTGGATGCAGGGGGGATGGAGAGGGGTTGGCTTTGTGGAGTAAAATATGTGGCTTATTAAAGTACATATTGTCATAAAATGATGGCAAATAAGAGGAAAAATGTGTTACTTTACACAAAACACAAGCACTAAAAAAAAGACGGTATGTTTATGTTATTTGTCGCTCCGTGGAGGTTTTCAGCACAGCATCCGAGCAGGGAAATGTGAAAAAGACAAGATCGAAACGCGCGGTTTCCACTGCCGAGGAGGTTTGGACCGCGGTTTTCTCGGGGCGTCTCTGGCAGCGAGCATCACAAACATAAACAAATATAAACAAGACACATTAGGCTTTGCACGCCCGCCGCGCTACAAAGGCAGCGGATCCTAGCCACTGCGCAGCGCCACTGCGCAGGATATGAATGGAGACGCTAGCAGCTACATGCTAGCTATCGTTCCCCCACCCCACCCCCCCCCCCGCTCCAAAAACAACACCAACCCGCCGTGTTCCGCTTCAAATAACGCCAACAATAGCGACTCGAGACGGCGACGCGACGAGGAGAGCCGTCGCCCCTCAGCTGGGACTCCGCGGCGGTGTTACATCGGGGCTAACCTAGCTAGTTAGCCTGGCTAGCCTGCTATGCTACCAACAATAATGAGACGTATCGCTAGCTTGAGCCTTTGACATTCAAAACAAACCGCCATGAGAGGCGGCTTTAAAAGCTCCGCTGCCCCGCCGCGCGGCGCTCCGCCCGGGCTGGCCTCGCCGCCGGTGTGGACGCGGGGCGGACGAATTGCGCAGCGAGCTTCTATGTCGCCTGGCGAGCAAAATATGAGTTAATGTTGGAATAGTCTTGGATGATGGGGGTAATGCTTGCTGGGGAGTTCGCTGGCCAAAGCAGCCCGAGTGCGGCGGCGTTGCGCTTCGACGGCGCCGGCCGCGCACTCGGCAAGGCCGGTGCAGCGGCGGAATAATGCAGCTTTGTTGCAGTTATTGGCATTAATAGACAAATTGCTACATTGTAACAAACTCACCCGAGACGATAGAGGTGCAGGCAGCGCGGGGTCTCCAGGACAGCCTCGCACGGGCTGCTGCACAGGACCCAACTACGGGCAGGAAGCTTAGGCAACTTCCGCTTTGCCTGATTGGAATCCGCGCTCCTTTCCGAGCGCGCTTTCATAACCTATTCGTTTACCCCCAAAACTCCAGGAAAAATTAGGATTTTTTTTTTTATTGCGAACAAAAAGGCGATCGTTTTGCTTTTGTTAATAAAATGACAAAACGGGCATTTTTATTGCAATTATGTCTGCCTTCAGAGGGCCGCTTGTAACAGTGAATTATAAATATTTAGCTTGTTACACAATTTGCATACAGACAGTATTTTGATTGTTATCAATCAATGTTTATTTATATAGCCCTAAATCACAAGTGTCTCAAAGGGCTGCACAAGCCACAACGACATCCTCGGTACAGAGCCCACATAAGGGCAAGGAAAAACTCATCCCAGTGGGACGTCGATGGATATGGTTATATGTATTACTAACAGATTGATAGATAACTTCAAGCCATGGTGACATGCAGATATTTAAAAAAAAAAAAATTTTATAAACAAAAAAAAAACAGATTGATGGATAACTTGCTTGGAAATCAAGCCAAGTTATAATATAAAAGTATTTATTTTTGATAAACAAAAAAGTTTGGAACTTCTTATAAAAAAAAAATGGACAGAATAAAAGAAAGTGCCATCATTCCATCTTTTTGCAGGCCAGAATAAATCATAAAAGTTTTTGTATTTCAATTTGTGGAGTGAAATTATGGAATGGTTTGAATGTGGAGTTAAAGCAATGTCCAAACATAAACCAGTTTAAAAAGAAGTATAGGTACATGGTATTCCAGAGGTACAGAGATGAAGAAGGGCTTTGATATTGGCTTGTTTATGTTACAGAAGAGTGTGGGGCTGCCCATTGAGGCAGTGGTGTTGCTGTGGTGGCATGATACCATTTCCATGATCACTAGTGGTAATGGTGTGGCTATGTATGTGTGTAGTGTGCATATGTATGTATATATCTATAATTTATGTATATACAAGTTCATTAAGTTTGTACATTGAGTGAACAGGTAGTTCTAACTCAGAGTAATTTATGATTTAAAGAAAAGGGGTGGGATTAAATAAGTGTAAACTTCTTCTCACTCCTTTTCAAATATGTAAAAAAAGAAAAAGAAAGTCCAATGCTCATTTGTTTTTGTTTTTTCTTTTCCATTGTTTTCATTTTGTTATAATGTCTGTTAAGGCTATAGCACTGTATTGGATCAGGTTTGCTCTTGTTTTTATGCATATTTGAAATAAAAATATATCAATCAATCAATCAATGTGACGGACCACGTAAAATGGCGTGCCAGACCACTTCAATCAGGGGTCCCCAAACTACGGCCCGCGGGCCAGCATCCAAAATCCGGCCCACGGGTAGCCCTGAGTAAAAAATAAAAACAAAAGTTTTTATTTACGTATTTATTTTTAATTATCTTTTAATCTGTCCTTTCTCGCCCATCCATCAATCCATTTTCTACCGCTTGTTACTGGATCTCTTAGCCGCTCGGGCTCAGGAAGCTTAGGCGACTTTCGCCTTGCCTGATTGGAATCCGCGCTCCTTTCTAAGCGTGCTTTCATAACCAATTAATTTACCCCCAAAACTCCAGGAAATAATTAAGATTTATTTTTATTTTTATTACGAACAAAAAGGAGATCGTTTTGCTATTGTTAATAAAATGACAATACGGGCATTTTTATTGCAATTCTGTCTGCCGTCAGAGGGCCGCTTGTAACAGTGAATTAAAAATATTTATACACGTGGAATAGCCTTGTTACACAATTGCATGCAGGCAACTGATTTTTGATTGTTATATGTAGAGATGTCCGATAATATCGGCCTGCCGATATTATCAGCCGATAAATGCTCTTAAAATGTAATATCGGAAATTATCGGTATCGGTTTTTTATTATCGATATCGGGGTTTTTTGGGTTTTTTTTTATTAGATCAACATAAAAAACACAAGATACACTTACAATTAGGGATGTCCGATAATATCGGCCTGCCGATATTATCGGCCGATAAATGCGTTAAAATGTAATATCGGAAATTATCGGTATCGTTTTTTTTTATTGTCAATATCGGGTTTTTATTTTATTTTTTTTATTTTTTGTTTATTAAATCAACATAAAAAAACACAAGATACACTTACAATTAGTGCACCAACCCAAAAAACCTCTCTCCCCCATTTACACTCATTCACACAAAAGGGTTGTTTCTTTCTGTTATTAATATTCTGGTTCCTACATTATATATCAATATATATCAATACAGTCTGCAAGGGATACAGTCCGTAAGCACACATGATTGTGCGTGCTGCTGGTCCACTAATAGTACTAACCTTTAACAGTTAATTTGACTCATTTTCATTAATTACTAGTTTTAAATTGTTTTACTTTCTTTTTTATTCAAGAAAATGTTTTGTATTTATTTATCTTATTTTATTTTATAATTATTTTTAAAAAGGACCTTATCTTCACCATACCTGGTTGTCCAAATTAGGCATAATAATGTGTTAATTCCGCGACTGTATATACGGTACAGAGCCCACATAAGGGCAAGGAAAAACTCATCCCAGTGGGACGTCGATGGATATGGTTATATGTATTACTAACAAATTGATGGATAACTTCAAGCCATGGTGACATGCAGATATTTAAGTTGTTTTTTTTTGATAAACAAAAAAAAAAGCTAACAGATTGATGGATAACTTGCTTGGAAATCAAGCCAAGGTATAGTATAAAAGTATTTATTTTTGAAAAACAAAAAAGTTTGGAACTTCTTATAAAAAAATGGACAGAATAAAAGAAAGTGCCATCATTCCATCTTTTTGCAGGCCAGAATAAATCATGTGACGGACCACGTAAAATGGCGTGCCAGACCACTTCAATCAGGGGTCCCCAAACTACGGCCCGCGGGCCAGCATCCAAAATCCGGCCCACGGGTAGTCCTGAGTAAAAAATAAAAACAAAAGTTTTTATTTACGTATTTATTTTTAATTATCTTTTAATCTGTCCTTTCTCGCCCATCCATCAATCCATTTTCTACCGCTTGTTACTGGATCTCTTAGCCGCTCGGGCTCAGGAAGCTTAGGCGACTTTCGCCTTGCCTGATTGGAATCCGCGCTCCTTTCTAAGCGTGCTTTCATAACCAATTAATTTACCCCCAAAACTCCAGGAAATAATTAAGATTTATTTTTATTTTTATTACGAACAAAAAGGAGATCGTTTTGCTATTGTTAATAAAATGACAATACGGGCATTTTTATTGCAATTCTGTCTGCCGTCAGAGGGCCGCTTGTAACAGTGAATTAAAAATATTTATACACGTGGAATAGCCTTGTTACACAATTGCATGCAGGCAACTGATTTTTGATTGTTATATGTAGAGATGTCCGATAATATCGCCGATAAATGCTCTTAAAATGTAATATCGGAAATTATCGGTATCGGTTTTTTATTATCGATATCGTTTTTGTTTTTTTTTGTTTTTTTTTATTAGATCAACATAAAAAACACAAGATACACTTACAATTAGGGATGTCGATAAATGCGTTAAAATGTAATATCGTAAATTATCGGTATCGTTTTTTTTTATTGTCGGTATCGGGTTTTTATTTTATTTTATTTTTTGTTTGTTTATTAAATCAACATAAAAAACACAAGATACACTTACAATTAGTGCACCAACCCAAAAAACCTCCCTCCCCCATTTACACTCATTCACACAAAAGGGTTGTTTCTTTCTGTTATTAATATTCTGGTTCCTACATTATATATCAATATATATCAATACAGACTGCAAGGGATACAGTCCGTAAGCACACATGATTGTGCGTGCTGCTGGTCCACTAATAGTACTAACCTTTAACAGTTAATTTGACTCATTTTCATTAATTACTAGTTTCTATGTAACTGTTTTTAAATTGTTTTACTTTCTTTTTTATTCAAGAAAATGTTTTGTATTTATTTATCTTATTTTATTTTATAATTATTTTTAAAAAGGACCTTATCTTCACCATACCTGGTTGTCCAAATTAGGCATAATAATGTGTTAATTCCGCGACTGTATATATCGGTATTGGTTGACATCGGTATCGGTAATTAAGAGTTGGACAATATCGGAATATCGGATATGGGCAAAAAAGCCATTATTGGACATCCCTATTCATAACCAATTCTTTTACCCCCAAAACTCCAGGAAATAATTAAGATTTTTTTATTACGAACAAAAAAGGCGATCGTTTTGCTTTTGTTAATAAAGTGACAATACGGGCATTTTTATTGCAATTATATCTGCCCTCAGAGGGCCGCTTGTAACAGTGAATTATGAATATTTATACACGTGGAATAGCCTCGTTACACAATTTGCATACAGGCAACTGATTTTTTATTGTTATACAGTATGTATTACTAACAGTGTTGGGTTAGTTACTGAAAACCAGCAGAGGTGGGTAGAGTAGCCAGAAATTGTACTCAAGTAAGAGTACTGTTACTTTAGAGATTTATTACTCAAGTAAAAGTAATGAGTAGTCACCCAAATATTTACTTGAGTAAAAGTAAAAAGTATGTTGTGAAAAAACTACTCAAGTACTGAGTAACTGATGAGTAACATACACACACATATCATATATATATATATATATATATATATATATATATACATACATTGATATATACAGTATATCATTTATATTTTTTTATTTTTGCCGTTTTTGTTTACATGTTAAAGGTGTTTTAATGAATATACATGCATGTTTAACACATATAGATTCCTTTCTTTCATGTTGACAAGAATATAAGTTGGTGTATTACCTGATTCTGATGACTTGCATTGATTGTAATCAGACAGCAGTGCTTAACGTCCACGTTTTCAAATGCAGGAGAAAAAAAGTTCCTCCTTTCTCTCTAATACCACATGAAAGTGGTTGGTTTTTGGTATCTTATTTGTCCAGCTTCCATATTCGTTTTCACACACTTTACAAGAAATACATTGGCGGCAAATTCCGTAGCTTGCTAGCTTGTTTGCGCTGGCTTTCGGAGACTCTTATTTTGAAAGCGCAGGCGCGATGGAGCGGCACTTTTATTGTGAAGACAGGAACTGTGCAGTCAGTCTTTAGGCTTGTGACGGGATGTACGTTTGAAATAAAAAAGTGTCTTTTTTCCTTCGCACTTTTGATTGATTGATTGAAACTTGTATTAGTAGATTGCACAGTACAGTACATATTCCGTACAATTGACCACTAAATGGTAACACCCCAATAAGTTTTTCAACTTGTTTAAGTCAGGTCATGTGACCGCTTGGCTCTGTGTGATTGGTCCAACGTCACCAGTGACTGCATCTGATTGGTGGAACGGAGTCAAACGTCACTAGTGACTGCATTTTATTGGTGGAACGGAGTGAAACGTCACCAGTAAGGCAGGCACTTTGAAGGTCTGTCTGACAGACCAAAACAAACAAAGCGTGCATTAACAGATCGATAAAAATTAGTAGCGAGTAGCGAGCTGAATGTAGATAAAAGTAGCGGAGTAAAAGTAGCGTTTCTTCTCTATAAATATACTCAAGTAAAAGTAAAAGTAAGTTGCATTAAAACTACTCTTAGAAGTACAATTTATCCCAAAAGTTACTCAAGTAGATGTAACGGAGTAAATGTAGCGCGTTACTACCCACCTCTGAAAACCAGTAACTAGTTACAGTTACTAGTTACTTTATTTCAAAAGTAACTGATCAACCATCTGTTGATCAGCGCTAGGAATTTTCAAAATGGGGTCCCTGGGACCCCATCAAGTCATAAAAATGGAGTCCCACACTAAATTCTTGGGGCCCCACTTTTTTGAAAAAAAAAAGAAGATAAACGCATGCATTATCCTGTCATATCTAACATTCTATATTGTGTTTTGGAAAAAGGTTGTCATAAACGTTACTTAATTCATAAAAAAGAAAAAAGAAAACTAATGTCTGGATTCCCTGCTCTTCAGGGGAGTCTTGGGTTTCACAATGTAAAGCGCTTTGAGTCACTTGAGAAAAAGCGCTATATAAATATAATTCACTTCACTTCACTATATAAACTCCCCTGAAGAGCAGGGAAACCTGAGAAACAGGCTTGTAGGGATGAAATAGCCTCTGTGTTTTTTCCTGACCTAACGTATATACGTACACACACATATATATATATATATATATATATATATATATATATATATATATATATATATATATATATATATATATATATATATATATATATATATGTATGTGTGGGGAAAAAATCACAAGACTATTTCATCTCTACAGGCCTGTTTCATGAGGGGGTTCCCTCAATCATCAGGAGATTTTAATGGGAGCATTCACATACCATGGTTTATATAGGGCACAGAGTGGGTGGGTACAGGCTGGTGTAGGGGCGTGGTGATTGGCTCATGTGTTACCTAGGAGGTGTTTCCGTCTGTGGCGGCATGCTGATACAATTTCGTTGCGCTTGTTGAGGGATGACAGGTCTGGACGGTATATGATAAACAGTTTCTCTTTCAAGCATAGGTTGCATCTTTTATTACCACTATTGTAAGGTGTGCTGGATGCAAGAATTTGCCATGTTATTGAATATTCAACATTATTGTCTTTGAGGTCCCAAATGTGTTTGCTGAGTTCTGTGGTATTCCGCAGGTTTTGGTTCCTGAAAGAAGCCTTGTGATTGTTCCATCTGGTTTTAAACTCTCCCTCGGTTAATCCTACATATGTGTCGGATGTGTTAATGTCCTTGCGTGTTACCTTAGATTGGTAGACAACTGATGTTTGTAAGCACCCCCCGTTGAGAGGGCAATCAGGTTTCTTGCGACAGTTGCAGCCTTTGTTGGTTTTGGGGTCGCTCTGTCTGGGGGCCGACGGCTCATTTGCAATTGTTTTGTTGTGGTTTGAGATAATTTGTCGTATATTGTTCATACAGCTGTAGCTCAATTTAATGTTGTTCTTGTTGAATACTTTTCTTAGGCTGTTGCCTTTGGGAAAGTGTTTGTCAATCAGAGTGAGGAATTTGTGGCCAATGTTAGTTGAGACGTTTTTGCTGTATGGGGGGTTGTACCAGATGATGTTGTTTCGTTTTCTGTTCTTTTTTGGTTGGTTTCCTGGCGTGGGTTCATAGGTGAGGGTGAAATTGTAACCGCTTTCATCAAGGGCTTTTTGGTACGGGGGGGTTGCTTGGTCAAATTCAGCTTTGCTAGATGACAGCATCGATAGCCTTTTATTAATTCCGGTAGGTATTCTTTTCGTGGTGGTGGGTGGGTGGTTGCTGTCATGGTGCACGTATTGGAGTGTTGTGTTGGATTTCGTGAATGGTTGGTAGTTGGTATATATATATATATATATATATATATATATATATACAGAATACATCCCGGCCCCTGGCCAAATTTTTTTATCCCAATGCGGCCCCCGGGTCAAAAAGTTTGTGTACTCCTGACTTAAATAATGTGGCAGGCCACTTTAAGGTTTTCGTTTCCACTGGACGCCAAATCTGAGATTTTTTTGCCTTCAAAGTGACTCAGATGGGATTTTTTTTGCCCGGTCTAAACACTCCAAAGTTGTTGCCCCCCGGCGGAAGTAGATACACAGAAAAAGAAGAAAAAGCAGAAGAAGAAGAAGAAAGTAGTTTTCCATCATTTGCTTACTTCCTCAACACAACAGCTACGGCACAAACACGCTGATCTGTGGCGTCCATGTTGTCTTGCTTATCAGTGACTTCCTGGTTCATTTACATAATCGGCTCAGCTTCCTTTGTTGTCATTTTATCCAACTGTGCATGCAAGTCACGTGGAGGCCACATTGGGGCCACATTGGGGCCACATTGGAGTCAGATTAAGATCACGTTTTACTCTCAGTGAAAACAGTCAGATGGAAAAAATCTGATTTAAAAAAAATCAGAATTGGTCCACTTTGGCCTGCAGTGTAAACATAGTTTCCATGATGTAGCGGGCTAGTTTGAATGCTGTGGCGGGCCACATTAAATGAAGTGGCAGCCACTTTGAATGACAAGGCGGGCCAAATTAATTGGTGTTGCTGGCCAAAGTAAATAATTTGGCAGGCCACAATAATAATGTGGCGGGCTGTTTTGAATGATGTAGCGGACCACTTTAAACAATGTGGCAGGCCTCGTTATAATAACGTGTCGGACCACATTAAATGACAAAGCGAGCTAAAGTAATGAATGTAGCTGGTGTTGCGTCTGACCAGTCTTCTTCTCAGGGAATAAAAGTCACTGGTCAATCCCAAATTCTTTCAGATGACATGTATGTTGAGTAAGAAGGACCATCAAGACAGAATAGGAATATCATCAAGTTTTACTAAAGCTTTAGGAGACCACCCTTACAACAGCATCTAGAAGCGGTCGAAAAATCAAACGGGAAGAGACAACTTATTGAATACGAAAACAGCCCCCACCCTGCCCAGAAAGGAATACAGCCTCATTTTTCTAATACTGATCAGGTAAAAAGGGAGCACACCATACTCCCAAATTCCAACGCCTTCAAGGTAAGGCACAGAGTTTACTTGCTGACATAAGATACAAGCATAAAGAGTACACACGGGAAAATATTAGCTGCTTTAAACATGACTACGAATACAGAAAGAAAGAAAATATATGCATTCTCCACATCCCCCCTTCAGATCTTCTCCAGAACATCTCTCCTACCAGAACAACACTTCTAAAGCATGTCCTGGTGCTGTTTTGGTTTTCGCGCACGCTAGCAATAAACAATCAAACCATAGTTACATGGGAGAGGGATGGAGGGAGTGAACGTCAATGTCGTCATTGTCAGGGAAGGAAACTAAAAGACATCAAAAAGTCACTACTGTGCTTCACCCCCTTCAGTGACATAGCAAGCCCAGAAACAGGGTGGGGTTGACCTTCGACAGCTCTAACAATGATGTGGGTGCATAGGGACCTAGCACAAGGGGCGATAAAGCATCCGTATGAGGCCATGATAGCCAAGAAAACTCCAATGGAGACCAGGGCAGACTTAATTAGGTCAGACCACCTGCCGAAGGTGTTGTGGAGCCAATCTTTAAAGGGGTCAGAGACACCGGAAACTTCAGTAAGTTCTTTAGACAGGGCTTGGAGGCCTTCTAAGCCCCTCTGGACCGAGCCATCGGGGGCGGTGTTATTAGGAATGAAGGTGCAGCATTGGTCGCCAAACATTGCACACACACACACCTTCTTCCTTGGCTAGGATGCGGTCAAGGGCTATGCGGTTCTGGACGGCCATGAGGGAGGTCGGGGAAAGTTGTTCAGCAAGTCCCTCAACAACATCACGAGTCAGGTTGGTCAGTCTCAACAGATTATAAAAAACATAGTTAATGCGTTCTACATTCTTAGTAGCAGTCACAGGGAAAATAGCACTAATTATAGGAAGGTTCTGGGCACCTGCACAGGATTCACATCACAATTTGTGCTGGGAGGGGACCCCCGCTTGGTTGTCCAATTGCATCAAAGTAAATACCATCCATCCATCCATCCATCCATCCATCTTCTTCCGCTTATCCGAGGTCGGGTCGCGGGGGCAGCAGTTTAAGCAGGGAAGCCCAGACTTCCCTCTCCCCAGCCACTTCGTCCAGCTCCTCCCGGGGGATCCCAAGGCGTTCCCAGGCCAGCCGGGAGAGATAGTCTTCCCAGCGTGTCCTGGGTCTTCCCCGTGGCCTCCTACCGGTCGGACGTGCCCGAAACACCTTCCTAGGGAAAGTAAATACCATCTGGGTTTTTCATCAAATCAAAGGAGCCCGTTACACTCCTCTGAGATACAATATGGCGGCAGCGGCGGTAAGTCTGAGAGATCGCGGAAACAGGAGTTCCAAAGGGTGTCAATTTCGTGCCCACTAGGGTCAGTGGGGTCACTAGTCTAACCATAGCACAAAGCCCAACGGCTGACGTCAGGATTCTAATACACAATGTGTGTTCCCCACAATACCAAAATAAGTCAGCCCGTGCCCAAGAGCCTGTTTGTTAGCCATCTAACAGACTGGTGGACCATTAAGGGTCAATGTCACCCAATTTGTTGGGGGACGAAGATGGTCCCGTGAATTGAAAACACGTGTAATCCAACTTCTGGGCTACAAAAGGGAAGAAGTCGGGTTGAATTGTCAACAGGAGGGTACACACTAGCCAACAATTCGCAAACTGGCGGTGTGGGTTCAGAAAACAAGGAAATAAGACAGTTTGAGCCATTAGTATCAGCCAATTTAAAAGGGGCGGGATAAGTGTGGGGAAAGGGACGTCCAGTGGAACAAGCAATACAGTTACGTAGGTCTTGGCTCTTGGCCAGGCTGGTCATCCACCTGAGCCACAGGTTGCCTGCACCCGCTCCTATGGTCAAAGTTACCGGGTCTTCGGTGGTGATGTCGTTAGTATTCGCAGATGTGAGAGCCTTTGAAATGTCACTGAGGGGAAAAGGCACTTTTGGTGCTGCAGAGGGTGGAGAGGTAGTCGATGCCCTGTCATGATAATTGCCAAATATGGAAGGGGGTTGCTGTTGCGGTTTTGATAATAGGGGCCGGGAGGACCCTTATGCCCTGTGTAGTGGGACAAGTGTCCCTATGAGGGGCACCACTTACCAGAATACGTTGTCTGCTGCCTGTTCTAACACTTGTCAGTCACTGTCGTCGGCAAGGAGAGATTGAGGCACAAGTACAGCAGAACAAGCCCAAGCACCAGTCCCTCAGGGACTACTACTGGGTGTAACATCCTGCCTTTCGTCAATCAAAATCAGGGTAATTTGAGTAACGAAATGGGGATCAATATCAGATTCCTCATTTACTTCAAAGATACAAAAAGCTATGCGGAAAACAAGCGAGAGAAATTGAGCAACAATGGACTGGTCTCAAGCAATGATATATGATACAGCAGTTGAGCAGGTCTGGAAGATCTACACGACGGTTGGCGGAAGCTCAACGGAGGGAGAGCTCTCTCAGCATCGTCTTCTGGGCTGTGAGACTATGTGTTGCAAGTTACTACAGCCTCGTTCTTCTGTGACCTGGGGGGAGAGGTTACCAGCACATCACCCCCTTCTGTGGCTAACAGTGAATCTTCTGTCAGCCACCGTCCTTCATCAGGTGCCGCATACCCAAAAGGCACTACTTGGGGGTCGAGTGAGACAGATGATGTGGCGATGTCAGCAATGACGTCTGTCGGAGACCTGCCAGGTTCCTCAGCAGGAGTGCAGAGGGAGACGTGGTACCAGATGTCACCTTTACCAGCGAGTCAAAGGGTGTGTCACGTCCGCACCATGACCTTGAAGGGACCAGTCCACCTGAGCTCCGTCCACTTGCGCTTGATGACCTTGACCCTGACCCTCTCAGCGGGCAGAAGGGAAACTGGAGTGGCGGGCTGTCGTCCTCGAATCTGTACAGAGGAACTGGCAGACAAATTCTGAATTTGGTCAAAATACCATTTTGGTTTCACGTTGATTCATCCCTCCAAGGGAGCTGCTGGTCCTGGGAAGGGCTGACCTGTATGCAGTTCATAAGGTGAAAAATTCAAAGGGCGAAAAAACTGTTTTATTCACGGACATTCGAATGATCATTAACGCCAATGGCAACATGTCAATCCAATTCAATTTGGTCTGTGCACATATTTTAGCCAATTTTGTTTTGATGTTCTGGTTCATTGTTACATACGACAAGGGGGAAGGAGACGGCACGACAGCAGGAGGTCTAGCTCAACGAGTTTTATTTGAGCTTTTGATGAGTACGTAGGGTGTGTATGCTACTATGTGTGTGGATGCAAAGCTATGTGTGGAAGTTAACCAAATATGAGTTACCAGAGGTTGTTGTAAGTACGTGTTGGTTGTGGCAGCAAACAAGTCCAGAGGGTCGAAGGAAAAGAGGTCCGTGGGGTAGGAGAGAGGCGTCCAGAAGTCCAGGTCCGAGCGCGGGGGTCGAGGATCGAGGAAGGCAGTCAGAGTCCAGGGGGAAGATCAGCAGGTGAGGCGCACGGCTTACTGCGGAGACACGGAGGTACTGTGGGAACAGGAGACGACAAGGATAGATAAGGACTGGGCACGAGGGAGACAAAGCGAGCAAGAGAGAGATACCCAGGTGAGGATTCAGAGACGTGAAGCTTACTGAACCAGGGCTACGTTCAGGCGTGGAGTAGTCAGCGGGGTGAGCCTTTATGTTGCTGCCTCTCGTCAAGACCAGGTGCGTTGATTGATGATTGCCTCCGGCTGTGGAGGCGCGTGGGCGCGGTCTGCGCGGCGCGTGTGGGGGCGTGTCCTGCGGTGCTTGCAGCGGATCCTCTAGGTGCTCCTGCCGAGGAGGGAGAAGCAGACTGTGCGTGCGCCGTAACATTCATCCTTTCAACCTTACCTTGGGACTGAGGATGGTACACCGAGCCGAACCTGTGTTCGAGTCCGAGAGCCTTTTCGACCAAGGCTAAGTGAGTATTTTTCAAATGGGTACCGTTGTCTGACCTAATCTTTTTAGGGAAACCATGTCGGGGTATGAGGTCATTCACAAGCCATTTAATTACTGATTTTGCATCCCCTTTTGAGGTTGAGGTTGCTTCCGGCCAACCACTGTAATTGTCAACACAAGTCAGTAAGTACCTTTTCCCTTGTACAGGGTCGATCATATCAGTGAAATCAACAACTTGACGCGCTCAAACTCGACACACTCTCCCCTCACCTCCTTCCCCTTCTGTTTCTGAAAAAAGGACTGTGTTAGTAGTACTATCACTTTCAGAAACATCCAAGAAAAAGGGCAGCTGATAGTCAAGGACAACAAAAGCAGAGGCGGAGGACAGGTCATGTTTGAGGTCAATGAAAGCCTTTTCAGCCTCTTCAGGGCGGCATTAGAGTTGGGGACCCCATAGCGATATCGACCCTACCTTTTATGCAAAGTATTGAATATGGTGAAAGCCACAAAACATGCTTATACGTATATATTGACACCAACCTTATGACAGGTGCTTTTGCAATGGTAATTTGATCTTTTACAACACATAGTGGCCACAAAAATTCATTAAGTCAAGCTCATGGTGCAGAAAGTTGAATACTGCGGACACGTTTGTTACTGAATACTTTCTATCAGACTTCTGTCTTGGAGACTTTGTGTACGTAATAAGCAACTGTAATTATTTGATATGCTTAAATGTGCTGTTTTAGCTTAGCTGTTGTGTAGCTTCCAGCTCCTCGTAGCCTACAGCAGGGGTGTCCAAAGTGCAGCCCAAAAGCTATGTTTTTAACAGACAACTGAAACAATTGAAAATGTGGTATTTGCGTGTCGGTTCAATCAGCGCCAGCTACGCGCTGTTTTGCAGAGGTGGGACCAAGTCATTGTTTTGCAAGTCACAAGTAAGTCTCAAGTCTTTGCCCTCAAGTCCGAGTCAAGTCCCGAGTCAAGACAGGCAAGCCCCGAGTCAAGTCCAAAGTCAAGACTGGAAAGTCTCAAGTCAAGTCCTAAGTCCTGCATTTTGAGTTTCGAGTCCTTTCAAGTCCTTTTAACCACAGACTAATATATTAACACAGATTGTGTATGCTTTTCAAATGCTGTATTTATATATTAAAACAAGTGCATTTTAAATTGCAGGAAATAAAATTGTGCTGACATTGCACTTTATAATAGCACTATTAACCAGTCATTTTAAACATTAACTCATTCCTTTACAGAACAAACACATTGAAAAATAAAGTGCAAATGTACTTATTTGTACAAAAGTGTTAACATTGAAAAAACATGACATATACGTGAACATAACAAAAAAGTTGTACTTTTTATATGTCAGGGCCCTATGCTGCATTGCATTTGCAAAAGACCAAATTAGCCAAGAGTCTGTCAGTCATTTGTGCACGATGGGGGCGTAGTATGATGCCACCATGGCTGAAAACTCGCTCCACTGGAGCACTGGAGGCAGGCACTGCCAAGACTCTCATGGCCACTCGGAACAGTGAAGGAAGAGTCTTCATCTTCAATGCCCAGAACAAAAGGGGGAGAGAGTTGTTTTGGGTTGGTGCACTACTTGTAAGTGTATCTTGTGTTTTTTATGTTGATTTAATTTAAAATAAATAAATAAATAATAATAATATTTCTTGTGCGGCCCGATACCAATCGATCCACGGACCAGTACCGGGCCGCGTCCCGGTGGTTGGGGACCACTGAGGTAAACAACCAACAGTATGTCAGAAAGCTAGCTAAAACGGTACACATATTCATAATATAGTATACATTTTAACTGACCTTTATTTGACTATTTTTGTCTTTTCTTTAGGTGGCTAAAATACGCGGTGCTGCTGACCGCCATCTAACGTTACGTGTGATATATTGACTAACGTAACCCTGCTTAAAAAAATCACTGAACAAAAAGTATGAATAAGGTAGTGAACTGCAACAGATTCCCGTGTTTGCAATAACGTTATAACGTTAGCAGTGAGTTTACAGCCTCACTGATTTAACTACACAGCAAATAAAAGTCACGTTACTTAGCCAATAAACGTTATCTTACATTCAAAACTTACCCTTCTTTGTGCAACTTCAAATGCCGGACGAAGTTGGAAGTTGTTGCCTCTCCATCAGTAATTTTCTAACCGCATGTGTTGCATACTGCAAACCGTTTTGTGTTGACCACCTCGTAATTTTTATACCCAAACGAAATTATTTTAGGTATGATTTTTTGTTCACTGGCGTGTGGTTTGGACATGTCTTCTTCGTTGGTTGTCCTGCAATTTGATTGAATGAATGCTGTGTGATGAAAACAAAGTAGATCTAATTTGATTGGCTGTTGTACTGAGACCACACCAGCTGACACACGCAACGCTGATAGACAAGTACACAATGAAAAATACGGAGCGCTCCCGAATAACTTTTTCATCTTTGGGTTTTGGGGAAAGTAGCAAGTCATGTCAAGTCATGTCAATTCAAAAGGCTCAAGTCCAAGTGAAGTCACAAGTCATTGATGTTAAAGTCTAAGTCGAGTTGCAAGTCTTTTTACATTTTGTCAAGTCGAGTCTAAAGTCATCAAATTCATGACTCGAGTCTGACTCGAGTCCAAGTCATGTGACTCGAGTCCACACCTCTGCTGTTTTGTCATTGGAACTAAGTCTTTGGTTTTGTAGGCGGGACAGAGAGCAAGGGAACAATGTGGAACAGCAATTGTGTCCATCTTATACCATGCTAGTTCTTGCAAGGATAGGTCAACATGTGTTCCTGCTCACAGCCAGAGGAGAGTTTCATGTGAAAATGATGTAATATTTGGTCTATTAAATGTAAACATATAGCATATGAAAAAAAGGACACAGAAGACTTTGACTCTTCTTTGATTACTCAAATTATTTTTACAACCCGGGAGAGCTACTTGCAATAGCAGCCGTAACGCTCAACTGTTAATCGGGGGGAATTTGCATTGTTGCATATTGATAAATTGTTGAAAAATAGGGCGTTTGAGTGTGAGTAAAATATTATTTTTCAGGCACAATTCATCAACAATATATCCTAAAGGAGTTGACTAAAGTAGTAACAGGGCAAATAACACATTACATATACAATTCTTCCTGAAGTTAAATAAGTACAATTTAAAATGAATAATGGAAATAACCCTACTAATGTTTTTTTTCCAAACAAAGAATAACAGTTATTGTTGACACCTGTTATATATGTAACGCTATAGAAGATGTCAATCATTTTATGTTGGAATGTGATACTGTACGTTTATTTTGGGAGGAGATAGGTATACAGATGTCCCTGTTTACTATGGAAGATATTAAGTTTGACATTTTTATTAAATTTAGCAACCTAGAAATTATTATTAATAATATTATGTTTAAAGCTACATTTTTCAATCACAAAAGTCGATTTCTTAAAGGGAAACCAACATTCTCACACTGGTTTAATGATTTCAAGTTATTAATAAAATCTTGAAATATGGTTAAAAAAAACTTTTAAAAAAATTAAAAAAAAAAGACCTTAAATGATTATCTTAGTTGGAGGAATTGAAGTTGTTTTAAATAGACCGTTTTTAATATATATTAATATATTACTTAATTTTATTTATGTATTCATTTATTTTATCCATTTGTATTTTCTCTTACTTTATTTTCTTTACCATTTTTTTTGTTTGTATAAAGATATTGACTGCTCAACCCCATAAATGGTCGAATCATTGTAATTTATTGGCAGTGCCTTCATTTATTTGTATATGTTCAATATGTATTGTTTGTATGTTATATTGTTCAATTTAAAAAAAAGAAGGCGTTTGTTGACATCGGTGTTTACAGACCGCCCGTGAACGCACCAGTCAATGCTTACTATAGAAGAGATTAACTTTGGCATTTTTATATAATTTAGCAACCTAGAAACTATTATCAATATTATTATGTTTCAAGCCAAATTTTTCATTCACAAAAGTCGATTTCGTCAACGGAAACTGACATTCTCACACTGGTTTAATGATTTCAAGTTATTAATAAAATCTTGAAATATGGTAAAAAAAAATTAAATAAAAATAAAAAAAAGCCCGTAAATGATTATCTTAGTTGGAGCAATTTAAGTTGTTTTAAATAAGACCATTTTTAATACATATTAATATATTATTTAATTTTATTTATGTATTTATTTATTTTATCCATTTGTATTTTCTCTTACTTTATTTACTTTTCCATTTTTTGTTTATATACACATATTGACTGCTCAACCTCATTAATGTTCGAATCATTGTCATTTGTTGGTAGTGCCTTCATTTATTTGTAAATGTTCAATATGTAATGTTTGTGTGTTCTATTGTTCAATTTAAAAAAAAGAAGGCGTTTGTTGACATCGGAGTTTACAGACCGCCCGTGAACGCACCAGTCAATGCTTACTATAGAAGAGATTAACTTTGGCATTTTTATATAATTTAGCAACCTAGAAACTATTATCAATATTATTATGTTTCAAGCTAAATTTTTCAATCACAAAAGTCGATTTCGTCAACGGAAACTGACATTCTCACACTGGTTTAATGATATCAAGTTATTAATAAAATCTTGAAATATGGTTTAAAAAATAAAAAAAATAAATAAATAAATAAAAAGCCCGTAAATGATTATCTTAGTTGGAGCAATTTAAGTTGTTTTAAATAAGACCATTTTTAATACATATTAATATATTACTTAATTGTATTTATGTATTTATTTATTTTATCCATTTGTATTTTCTCTTACTTTATTTTCTTTACCATTTTTTGTTTATATACACATATTGACTCCTCAACCTCATTAATGTTCGAATCATTGCCATTTATTGGCAGTGCCTTCATTTATTTGTATATGTTCAATATGTAATGTTTGTGTGTTCTATTGTTCAATTGAAAAAAAAGAAGGCGTTTGTTGACGTCGGAGTTTACAGACCGGCCAGTGAACGCACCGGGCAGCGCTTCCGGTGTAGCCGCGTCACGTGACGGGTGACGTAACGTGCTGACTGGTGACAAGTCAACTTTGCTCCTCCTCGCCGCCTCAACCGCTCGCCAAGTAGTTTTTGTTGACTTTCGCCTCTCGTCGCACTCCCGACACCGACATGGACAACAGCGGCAAAGAGAAGGAAGCTGCGGCTTTGGTGGCCGAGGCCGAAAAGAAGTTGAAATCGTCGCACTCGTTTTTCGGAGCGCTTTTCGGGTGAGTGTAGCATTAGCATTGTGATGCTAGCTGTTGTTAAGCTAACAGGGCCGACCAAGCAGAAGCTAGCTGGGCAACACTTGGCAACACTTGGCATCACTTGGCATCACTTGGCATATACAACATCCACTGACGCAATACATCGTCAAAACATTAATAGTCGCTGTCACCGAGCAGTGGTGTTGTTCGGGACAGTGTTTGGAAAAAGTTGCCGAGCCGACGCAGTCCAAAGGAGAATGAAAGCGCGCTGAAGCTGCAGTTAAGATAAACATGTAAACAACAAGTTAAGATAAACATGTAAACAACAAGTTAAGATAAACATGTAAACAACAAGTTGAGATAAACATGTAAACAACAAGTTAAGATAAACATGTAAACTACAAGTTAAGATAAACATGTAAACAACAAGTTAAGATAAACATGTAAACAACAAGTTAAGATAAACATGTAAACAACAAGTTGAGATAAACATGTAAACAAGACGTTAAGATAAACATGTAAACAAGACGTTAAGATATACATGTAAACAACAAGTTAAGATAAACATGTAAACAACAAGTTAAGATAAACATGTAAACAACAAGTTAAGGTGAACAACAAGTTAAGATAAACATGTAAACAATAAGTTAAGATAAACATGTAAACAACAAGTTAAGATAAACATGTAAACAAGTTAAGATAAACATGTAAACTACAAGTTAAGATAAACATGTAAACTACAAGTTAAGGTAAACATGTAAACAACAAGTTAAGATAAACATGTAAACTACAAGTTAAGGTGAACAACAAGTTAAGATAAACATGTAAACAACAAGTTAAGATAAACATGTAAACAACAAGTTAAGATAAACATGTAAACAACAAGTTAAGATAAACATGTAAACTACAAGTTAAGGTAAACATGTAAACAACAAGTTAAGATAAACATGTAAACAACAAGTTAAAATAAACATGTAAACAACAAGTTAAGATAAACATGTAAACAACAAGTTAAGATAAACATGTAAACAACAAGTTAAGATAAACATGTAAACTACAAGTTAAGGTGAACAACAAGTTAAGATAAACATGTAAACAATAAGTTAAGATAAACATGTAAACAACAAGTTGAGATAAACATGTAAACAACAAGTTAAGATAAACATGTAAACAACAAGTTAAGATAAACATGTAAACTACAAGTTAAGATAAACATGTAAACTACAAGTTAAGATAAACATGTAAACAACAAGTTAAGATAAACATGTAAACAAGACGTTAAGATATACATGTAAACAACAAGTTAAGATAAACATGTAAACAACAAGTTAAGATAAACATGTAAACTACAAGTTAAGGTGAACAACAAGTTAAGATAAACATGTAAACAATAAGTTAAGATAAACATGTAAACAACAAGTTAAGATAAACATGTAAACAAGTTAAGATAAACATGTAAACTACAAGTTAAGATAAACATGTAAACAAGACGTTAAGATATACATGTAAACAAGTTAAGATAAACATGTAAACAACAAGTTAAGATAAACATGTAACCAACAAGTTAAGATAAACATGTAAACTACAAGTTAAGGTGAACAACAAGTTAAGATAAACATGTAAACAAGTTAAGATAAACATGTAAACAACAACTTAAGATAAACATGTAAACAAGTTAAGATAAACATGTAAACCACAAGTTAAGGTGAACATGTAAACAACATGTTAAGATAAACATGTAAACAACAAGTTAAAATAAACATGTAAACAACAAGTTAAGATAAACATGTAAACAACAAGTTAAGATAAACATGTAAACAACAAGTTAAGATAAACATGTAAACTACAAGTTAAGATAAACATGTAAACAACAAGTTAAGATAAACATGTAAACTACAAGTTAAATAAATGATAATGATAAATGGGTTGTACTTGTATAGCGCTTTTCTACCTTCAAGGTACTCAAAGCGCTTTGACACTACTTCCACATTTACCCATTCACACACACATTCACACACTGATGGAGGCAGCTGCCATGCAAGGCGCTAACCAGCACCCATCAGGAGCAAGGGTGAAGTGTCTTGCTCAGGACAGGAGGACAGGAGGCCCCTGCACTACCTCACAGTCATGGCGAGACATGGACTACCTGCAGACGACCTTGTTACCATCTACACCACTCTCATCAGGCCGTGTCTGGAATATAGCTCAGTGCTCTTAGTGGGCTGCTCCAAAAAACAACAGGCAGAGCTAGAGCGAGTCCAGAAACGTGCCTGTAAAATCATTACGAGGAGAGCTGGAAACATCTCACAACCCCTACCATCACTCCAGACCAGGAGAGAGGAGGCTGCAGTGAAGCTTGTCAGGGATATGCATGATGAGCAACACCCTCTGTATGACCTGCTACCTCCAACATGAGGGAGCCGCACTGCCAGGACATTGAGGAACCAACATAAGCTGGCTGAACCCGAGCCCAAAGCCAAGACAAAGCATACTTGCCAACCGTCCCGGATTTTCCGGGAGACTCCCAAAATCCAGCGCCTCTCCCGAAAACCTCCCGGGACAAATTTTCTCCCGAAAATCTCCCGAAATTCAAGCGGAGCTGGAAGCCACGCCCCCTCCAGCTCCATGCGGACCTGAGTGACGTCAGGTGCGCAACACCACGTAAATCGTTGGCCAACCAAAAAGTAACCCCAGTACGCTATAGCCAACATTCACCAGGAGATGGCAACAGACAAACATAGATAACTCTATTACATTATTTCCCTTTTAGAAATGTATAGAAGTTACTCAAAATAAATAAACAACCCAACCAAAAAATGCAGCAGCTCAATTAAAAAACTGTACTTAAGCCACATTCTTTTTTTTTTTTTTTAGTACTGAACTCTTAACCCTCATTTGTAAAAAAATAACATGCTTATTATACAAACAGTATTTGTACACCTTTAACACAGATTTTTATACTGTCTTCAGAGATTCATTTTTTTGGGTGGTACTCGAAACCTTTCTGGGTACCTGCGAAAGGGTTGTTCAGCATGGTTAGAAAAATAGTGACAGAGAATAGAACAAGGATGGACAATTCAACCCTTAACTCAACAATGAGTAGATGAGTGTTATGTGTGTGTATATGTGTAAATAAATGAACACTGAAATTCAAGTATTTCTTTTATTTATATATCTATATATTGTATATATATATATATATATATATATATTGTGTGTATATATATATATATATATATATATATATATAAATATATATACAGCTAGAATTCACTGAAAGTCAAGTATTTCTAATAGATATATATATATATGTATATATATATATATATATATATATATATATATATATATATATATATATATATGTATGAAATACTTGACTTGGTGAATTCTAGCTGTAAATATATTCCTCCCCTCTTAGCCCCGCCCCCAACCACGCCCCTTCCCCACCCCGACCACGCCCCCCACCTCCCGAAATCGGAGGTCTCAAGGTTGGCAAGTATGAGACAAAGAGACTTAAAAACTCTACCCTGCATACTGCAATTAAACTGTATAATGACACTATCTAATTAAATAAGTAATACAGCCATATACCAGAATGCTAATAGTTTCCATGCTGCTGTTGCCCTGAAAATGTTTTTTTTTATATAAAATACTGTCTGTTCTTTTCATTTTTTTATTTTTGTTTGTTTGATATTCATTGTAAAGTTCAGCTGTTTTTTCAGTAGGGCCCTGGCTTCACTGCAAGCATGAAATAATAGTCAAGTCAATGTAAACAACAAGTTAAGATAAACATGTAAACAACACGTTAAGATTAACATGTAAACAACAAGTTAAGATCAACATGTAAACAACTTTTTTTTTTTGCACAATGACTAGGGAAGGTTGTTCGTAAAAAATATTAAATACACCTCAGCATTGTTTGTAATGAATACTTTGGACTACTACACTATTGTATTGTAATGTTGGTCACTATGTTTACACATACCATTGTCTTCTATAATATCACCTTGTTTATTTTATGTACTG
This sequence comes from Nerophis lumbriciformis, assembly GCF_033978685.3. Lineage (NCBI taxonomy): Eukaryota > Metazoa > Chordata > Actinopteri > Syngnathiformes > Syngnathidae > Nerophis > Nerophis lumbriciformis. The sequence goes on from NC_084564.2 coordinate 7,404,416, forward strand.
CAATGCCGTTCCCCCGGTGATAACGCTGCTTTGTGCACGAGTCCAGTGGCAAATGATGACTGAGTAACTTTATGTGGACTACAGAGGTTCATCCAAGCTGGAAGATGCCTGTGACATGTACGTGAGGGCCGCCAACATGTTCAAGATGGCCAAGAACTGGTGTGGTAAGATCATTGTTGGCTTTGTTTTGAAGTAGAAGGTTTGGTGACGCTCTCCAACACCTGTGTTGAACCTCCTCGCCCCAGCCGCAGGCAACGCCTTCTCCCAGGCGGCGCGTCTCCACCTCCAGATGCAGAGCAAACACGACGCGGCGACCAACTTCGTGGATGCCGGGAACGCCTTCAAGAAAGCAGATCCACAAGGTAGCGGCGACACATTTTGGACCAATGTGAACGTGGATAATATCGACTTTTAGAACTGTACCTAATGTTCTGTCTCTGCAGAGGCCATCAATTGTCTAAATCGAGCCATTGAGATATACACAGACATGGTGACTTGATATTCTTCTTTTACATCTCCTACTTGGATCAGCCCGTATTGATACCCTTGTGTGTTGATGTTGTTGGTGAATGCAGGGACGCTTCACCATTGCGGCCAAACATCACATCTCCATCGCTGAGGTCTACGAGACAGAGATGGTGGACATCGACAAGGTGATTATTGCACTTATCACCCCTTCTTTCAATATTATGTCAGCTATCGGTCTGAAAGATACAAAGAAAGTATTGGATTTAAGTGTTCAGATACAAGCGTACCTGCAGCGTCTTTACTTGTGTGTGTGATATCATGTGCGATACAAGCGTCACTGCTGTGTGTTTACTTGTGTGTGATATCATGTGCGATACAAGCGGTCCTGCAGACTTTTGCAAAGCTGGACAGAAAGTTAACATCTAAATGTCCTTGAATAAACACACAATTTCTTCTATTTTACTAAAGTCATTTACAAAAAGTAAACATGCTAAGCTACTAGGAGTAGCAGCTACACAACAACTAAGCACATAAGATAGTATGGATGCTCAAAAACAAATTCTAAATGAATTCATAATTTTTCCAAAATCGATTTAGAAAAAAAATTAAGAGTTTTTTTTATTTTTTCAATAATACATTTTTGTATTAAAAACATTAAACAACCATTATTTATATTACTATTGTTATTATTATTATTGTTATTAATACTGTTGTTTTCATTCATTTTTGTTATTATTGTATTTAAGTATTGCAGTATATGTTTTATAATTGCGTTGTAAATTTGTTTCCATCCAGTTAATTTGTGTCTTTATTATGAAAGCCTTTTTTTGACACTGAATTTATGGAACTGAATTATTTTACATCAAATTATGCTGACAATTTCTTTTTAAACAAATCAGTGTATAGAATTTCAGTGTATAAAAATTCAGTGTAAAAAAATTAATTGTATAAAAATTCAGTGTCAAAAAATTTGCTGTTTCAAAAAGGCAAGACTCACTTCTGCTAAATTAAGACTGAAGCAATCGATCCTGTTTCAGAAGCAGCGAATGCGGTGTCAAGTTTGAAGTCACGTGATATGGGTCATACAAAACGGCATTAAAGAAGCAGTTAACTGGGCTCCCTGGTCACAAAACAACATCATTAACATTTCAATGCAGCCCGCTGGATATTTTCAAACTATAGAAATGATTCCAATAGTTATAATCTGTACGGTACTTTTGACTGACATACGACACTCTGGGAGCAGAGTGGGCGGGGCTTGTTTACAAAGCAAAAAAGCCATAGCGAGTGTCAGTGTTTCTGCCGAACAGTTATATTATATTGTGGATGTTTTTTACCCTTGGTGTTTATATTTCGGTGTGTTTGTTGCATCTTTGTTGCTTTTCCTCCATTATAAAATATGTCGATCTAGAAGGTGGACTGCAGGACAACACATATTGTCAATATTCAGTGATTTATTTTTCATAGTTTGAAGGTAATATAGACTTACACTTAGATTTAGACAAACGTTATTGATCCACAGTGTTGGGTTAGTTACTGAAAAACAGTAACTAGTTATAGTTACTAGTTACTTCATTTCAAAAGTAACTCAGTTACTAACTCAGTTACTTACACCAAAAAGTAATGCGTTACTGTGAAAAGTAACTATTTAGTTACTTCTTTTTTTCTTCTTTTTTTTTTTAAAGCTCCAATTAATGCCCTTTTAGCCTTCATTTCAGTACTGTTATTGCACTGGAGAATAATACAATCTGTTGATCAACTTGACATACATTTGTATCACTGAACTCTGCTAAGCAATGTGGTCTACATACAACACACAAAGACAAAGTTATGTTACAAAGGCCAATTTGTTTCTCGCCAGAACAAATTGACAAAACTATTTTAAATAGCTGCAACATAACATACATAAGTAACAAACAGCATAATAACAGCATAGCTGTAAAGCAAGAAAGGCACACACTACATACACAAAGCCTAACCAGGCATTTTTTCCTCAAGAAATTCTGACACAAAATCATGTCTGAAGCCCAGAACACTCTACACATTTCCCCAGTTTTAGTTTAGAGATAAGGAACGATTGGCCTGGCCCACTAGGATCCCTCTTTATGTTTGTGAACTTTATAGTCTATACATTTAGAGTGATGCGTTTACAGCCACACAAAAAGTCGAACAACTCCAACACCACACATAAAGTGTAATTCCAGGTCGTTACACTATGATTTACCAATCAAATGTGTGCCTATTCTAGTGTCATTTATTAGGAATCTTAATTTATAAATATTAATCATTAAATGCTGTTAATATATTAAATACATACTAATAAAAATATATTTTTTACAAACAGGAAGTTGCAGGAATGTACACATGATCCCCTGCTTACATCTCATTGTGCAACATGTGAATGTTTTAATGGGAACTAAATGCAATGTCTGAAAGGGGTACAAACTATTTCCAAAGCAGGACCTCCACCCAGACAAACAATACAAGTACACAGTTCATGAAAAACAACATTTGTTGTTATTGTCATTGTAAGTGGGCCTAAACACTTATGTTAAAAATGGAAATGACTGCTGTCATTTGATTATAATAATAAGAGAATGTTGTCTGTCTATCTGTGTTGGCCCTGCGATGGGTGGGGACTTTTCCAGGGTGTACCCAGCCTTCCGCCCGAATGCAGCTGAGATAGGCTCCAGCGACCCCGAAAGGGACAAGCGGTAGAAAATGGATGGATGGATGGAGATGGAACTTGTTATTTAGTCAGGTTTGGGACAGGTGTGCTGCTGGTGTAGCCACAGTTCTGATGTTGCTCACATGTGCTCCACTGAATGCTCAGGGAGTTTTTGCGTTTGCTCACACACATGAACAATTAGAGGGAACATTGATTGACAGAGTGTGTGTACCTTCAGTGCTGAAGTGGCATCAGAGTCTCTATCTCTCTTTACTAGCTTCGTCGAAGCATGTTGCTTATGTAGCTTGTTTCAGCAGATTTGAATTGCTGTTTTGGGCAGTAGATGGGATCTTTGATCCAAAGCACAATTTACATTTAACTAAAATGTTATTTTCTTTGTGCTTGACAAAAGAAAAGTCGTGAAAATATCTCCATGTTAGCAAACTCGACTTCTGGCTCCGCCATGATCAGACACGCCCCCCTCCCCTCCCTCCCTCTCCTCCCTCACACTCACTCACACACAGAGCGCATGTCTCTCTCTCTTCTCCGGCTTGTGACGCAAGAAGAATCAGAACGATGACACAACAGCGCTCCGATAAAACACACTTTATACTACATAAAAAGTAACGTAAAATAACGCAGTAACGCATCATGTAGTAACGGTAACTGAGTTACTGAATATAAAAAATAACGCGTTAGATTACTAGTTACCGCCGAAACTAACGGCGTTACAGTAACGCGTTACTTTGTAACGCGTTACTTTGTAACGCGTTAGTCCCAACACTGTTGATCCACAAGGGAAATTGTTCCACACAGTAGCTCAGTTACAATGGATGGAAAGGGTAAAAAGTTGAGAATAATACCAAACACAAAGTAAGATGAAGGAAGTCATTGATTGATTTTTGATTGAAACTTTTATTAGTAGATTGCACAGTACAGTACATATTTTGTACAATTGACCACTAAATGGTAACACCCCAACAAGTTTTTCAACTTGTTTAAGTTGGGGTCCATGTTAATCAATTCATGGTACAAATATATACTATCATCATAATGCAGTCATCACACAAGATAATCATCAGAGTATATACATTGAATTATTTACATTATTTACAATCCGGGGGGTGGGATGAGGAGGGTTTGGTTGATATCAGCACTTCAGTCATCAACAATTGCATCATCAGAAAAATGGACATTGAAACAGTGTAGGTCTGACTTGGTAGGATATGTACAGCGAGCAGTGAACATAGTGAGTTCAGATAGCATAAGAACAAGTATATACTTTAGAAATACATTTGATTATTTACATTTGATTATTTACAATCCGGGGAGGTGGGATGTGGAGGGGGGAGGGTGTTAGTTTAGGGTTGAAGTTGCCTGGAGGTGTTCTTTTAGTGTTTTGAAGGAGGATAGAGATGCACTTTCTTTTACACCTGTTGGGAGTGCATTCCACATTGATGTGGCATAGAAGGAGAATGAGTGAAGACCTTTGTTAGATCGGAATCTGGGTTTAACGTGGTTAGTGGAGCTCCCCCTGGTATTGTGGTTATGGCGGTCATTTACGTTATGGAAGTAGTTTGACATGTACTTCGGTATCAGGGAGGTGTAGCGGATTTTATAGACTAGGCTCAGTGCAAGTTGTTTTACTCTGTCCTCCACCCTGAGCCAGCCCACTTTGGAGAAGTGGGTTAGAGTGAGGTGTGATCTGGGGTGGAGGTCTAAAAGTAACCTGACTAGCTTGTTCTGGGATGTTTGGAGTCTAGATTTGAGGGTTTTGGAGGTGCTAGGGTACCAGGAGGTGCATGCGTAATCGAAAAAGGGTTGAACGAGAGTTCCTGCTAGAATCTTCATGGTGATTTTGTTGACCAGAGAGGAGATTCTGTAGAGAAATCTCGTTCGTTGGTTGACCTTTCTGATTACCTTGGTTGCCATTTTATCACAGGAAAGATTAGCTTCTAGAATGCCTCTCAAAGGAGCTACTGTGATGTGCTGCCACTCTTTCAGACGCATCAAAGAAAAAAAGAAAACATTTATCCCCAAAAGGGACAAGCGGTAGAAAATGGATGGATGGATACAGTATATAATTCAGTAAAATAAGTCAAGTTCATTTCGTTTTTGAGATGGTCTGTTTAGTTTTTTACTGAAAAAGAAACTCAAAAGTACATTGACAGAATGTGGGATTTACAATATTAACTATGAACAATAAAACACTGAATATTTAAAATATATGAACGTTGCTCCTCTACTTCTTAGTCCACCTTCTTGATGGACATATTTTGTAATCCAGCAAGAGCAACAAAGATGCAACAAAGACGGTGAAACATAAACACCAGAGGTAAAAAAAAACATCCACTTATTGGATATAATATCACTGTTGCTATGGTCACCATAGTGTGTTGTTCATCTTTTAATGACCAAACGTTGTCTTGTAAACAAAGAGCTTACGCTCAAACATTTATCCTCCCTCCATGAATGCATCCAAACATCTTTACCTTTACATGAACATCATTATCCAGCACAACCTGCTGGTCACATTGTGTATCACAGTCAGTTTAGCTGCATGTCATGACACATACTCATTCATATGTCAGTCAAAAGTGCAGATTCTAACCCAGGGGTCGGCAACCCAAAATGTTGAAGGAGCCATATTGGACCAAAAATACAAAATCTGTCTGTAGCCGCAAAAAATTAAAAGCCATATTACATACAGATAGTGTGTCATGAGATATAAATTTAATTAAGATGACTTAAAGGAAACTAAATGACCTCAAATATACCTACAAATGAGGAATAATGATGCAATATGTACATATAGCTAGCCTAAATAGCATGTTAGCATCGATTAGCTTGCAGTCATGCAGTGACCAAATATGCCTGATTATCACTCCACACAACTCAATAACCTCAACAAAGCTCACCTTTGTGTATTTACGCACAACGTTAAACGTTTGGTGTACAAAATGAGACAGAAAAAGGAGTGGCATAAAACACGTGTTAGAAAGTCGGAGAAAGTTATAAATGTAAACAAACTACGGTGAGTTCAAGGACCGCCAAAATTAGTAGGACAAAACGGCGCTCGCCAAATACTCGAATCAGTGAAGCATGTTTAATACAAACGGTGTGCTTTATAACAATTAGGGAGGTTTGTGTCATGTTTGTCCTCCTACAGAAACCATATTAAAATAAAAAAACATTTTTTTCCCCCTCATCTTTTTCCATTTTTTATACATTTTTAAAAAAGCTCCAGAGAGCCACTAGGGCGGCGCTAAATGCGGCTCTAGAGCCGCGGGTTGCCGACCCGTGTTCTAACCATTGGAATAATTTCTATAGTTTGAAAATATCCAGCGGGCTGCATTAAAATGTTAATGATGTTGTATTGTGACCAGGGAGCCCAGTTAACTGCTTTTTTATGCTGTTTTGTAAGACCCGGGTCACGTGACTTCAAACCTGACACCTCATTGGCTGCTTCTGAGACAGGGTCGATTGCTTCAGTCTTAATTTACCACAAGGGAGTGTGTATGAACTGTAAACATGATTATAGGACATACACACAATAAAGTATATATTATACTGTACTGTACATATTAGCTGAAGAAAAATAACCTCTTAAACTCCCATCTTGTCTGTATCTTATTGATGGATAAACATCTTTAAAGAAGGGACATTGTTTTCACATGACAATGATTTTCCCTGCAGGCCATCGCTCACTATGAACAAGCAGCAGATTATTACAAAGGTGAAGAGTCCACCAGGTGAGTGTTCCTAAGAAATCCTTCTCTTCCTTCCCCATGTGTCGCCCTAAGCAGCTCTCTGCTTGACAGTTCTGCCAACAAGTGCCTTCTAAAGGTGGCCACCTACGCTGCTCAGCTGGAGCAGTACCCCAAGGCCATCGAGATCTACGAGCAGGTCAGCTTTGATGAGGGAAGAGAAATGATCTGTTCAAGTGTCAACCTGTGGCCACCATGAAGTGTTTGGATTAGAGATGTCCGATCATATCCGCCTGCCGATATTATCGGCTTATAAATGCTTTAAAATGTAATATCGGAAATTATCGGTATCGGTTTCATCCTGCCGATTTTCCCAGGAGACTCCCGAATTTCAGTGCCCCTCCCGAAAATCTCCCGGGGCAACCATTCTCCCGAATTTCTCCCGATTTCCACCCGGACAACAATATTGGGGGCGTGCCTTAAAGGCACTGCCTTTAACGTCCTCTACAACCTGTCGTCACGTCCGCTTTTCCTCCATACAAACTGCGTGCCGGCCCAGTCACATAATATATGCGGCTTACACACACACAAGAGTGAATGCAAGGCATACTTGATCAACAGCTATACAGGTCACACCGAGGGTGGCCGTTTAAACAACTTTAACACTGTTACAAATATGCGCCACACTGTGAACCCACACCAAACAAGAATGACAAACACATTTCGGGAGAACATCCGCATTGAACACAACATAAACACAACAGAACAAATACCCAGAACCCATTGCAGCACTAACTCTTCCGGGACGCTACAATATACACCCCCCGCTACCACCAAACCCCGCCCCCCCAACCCCGCCCACCTCAACCTCATCTCCCGAATTCGGAGGTGTCAAGGTTGGCAAGTATGCTCTAGTATGCTCTGGACTGAAGCTGTGTGCCTTCATTGTTTTTGTAGCTGTTGTTTTGAGGCATGTATTTAAAAAAAATTAAACTAATGCATTTTGAGTATTTCCCATAGTTGTAGTGGGTATCAGGATTATCTCAGGGAGAGCATGTCCCAAATTCCAAGCTGCTGTTTTGAGGCATGTTAAAAAAAATGATGCACTTTGTGACTTCAATAATAAATATGGCAGTGCCATGTTGGCACTTTTTTCCATAACTTGAGTTGATTTATTTTGGAAAACATTGTTACATTGTTTAATGCATCCAGCGGGGCATCACAACAAAATTAAGCATAATAATGTGTTAATTCCACGACTGTATATATCGATATCGGATGATATCGGAATCGGTAACTAAGAGTTGGAAAATATCGGAATATCGGATATGGGCAAAAAGGCCATTATCGGACATCTCCAGTTTAGATTCATAGTCTTTCAACCCCCAAGAGGTATTGTGCAACATTTATTCAGAGCGCTTTAGTTCCAGATTGTAACTTGAGTGTTTGTTTTGAAGGTGGGCACTCACGCCATGGACAGCACGCTGCTGAAATACAGCGCCAAGGATCACTTCTTCAAGGCAGTGCTGTGTCACTTCTGTGTCGACATGCTGAACGCTAAAGTCAGTCCCTGCAGCACACAAACGTAATAGTATATGGGGCGGTATAGCTCGGTTGGTACAGTGGCCGTGCCAGCACCTTGAGGGTTCCAGGTTTGATCCCCGCTTCTGCCATCCTAGTCACTGCCGTTGTGTCCTTGGGCAAGACACTTTACCCACCTGCTCCCAGTGCCACCCACACTGGTTTAAAAATGTAACTTGGATATTGGGTTTCACAATGTAAAACGCTTTGAGTCACTAGAGAAAAGCTTTATATAAATATAATTCACTTCACTGGTAAGATGAATAATCCTCCCTTCTCTCACCATCTAGCTGGCTGTGGGCAAGTACGAAGAAATGTTCCCCGCCTTTTCCGACTCTCGAGAGTGTAAACTGTTGAAGGTAGGTTCTTTTGAAGGCCCTGTTGTCCTCCTGCGCTGGAATTACACACCATTGTGACCTTACGCCCTACATGTCAAAGTCAAAGATCCGGCCCGCGAATTAATGATCTATGGACCCCGGGAGGATATTTGATTAGTATTAGAAGCGGCCCGCAGGCCACGGCCGCCTGCTGCTGTTTTGCACGCATCAATACTCCATCAGTGTTGGCGCTAGGAATTTTCAAAATGGGGTACCCGGAACCCCATCAAGTCATAAAAATGGGGTCCCACAGTAGATTTTTGGGGTCCCACTTTTTTGTAACCGTTTTGAAAACAAATGATAAATGTATGAATTATCCTGTTATATCTCACATTCTATATCAGACCTGGTCAAATTAAGGCGCGGGGGCCACATGTGGCCCGTTGAGCCTTTCAATCTGGCCCGCCGGACATTTCTCAATAATTGTTTTAGATGTTTAAGATGGAAAGTGTAGCTGCCATTATGATGTGCAGTCATGTTTTCTAATGACCGGACGTCTATACTATTATGACAACATTAAAATACAGTAGTGTAGTAGACCTAAGTATTCATCAAGTACCACCATACTGACAACATTAAAATACAGCAGTGTAGTAGACTTAAGTATTCATCAAGTACCACCATACTGACAACATTAAAATACAGTAGTGTAGTAGACCTAAGCATTCATTAAGTACCACCATAATGACAACATTAAAATACAGTAGTGTAGTAGACCTAAGTATTCATTAAGTACCACCATAATGACAATATTAAAATACAGTAGTGTAGTAGACCTAAGTATTCATCAAGTACCACCATACTGACAACATTAAAGTACAGTAGTGTAGTAGACCTAAGTATTCATTAAGTACCACCATAATGACAACATTAAAATACAGTAGTGTAGTAGACCTAAGTATTCATCAAGTACCACCATAATGACAACATTAAAGTACAGTAGTGTAGTAGACCTAAGTATTCATCAAGTACCACCATAATGACAACATTAAAATACAGTAAGTAGCATAGTAGGCCCAAGTATTCATTAAAAACAAGGCAGAGGTTTTATTTAACAAATATATTTAGTACTTTTGGCATTACACACATTTTGAACAGTAACACTGTGTTTGAATATAGAAAAATTAATCACTGTACTTACAGAACATTACAATATTTAATTAAGGGATTCTTTGGCGTACCACTAGATGGAGCCTGCGTACCGCAGTTTGAAAACACTGTGCAAGGCAATAGGCTACTAGGAGCTAGCAGCTACACAACAGCTAAGCACACAATAGCATATTAGTAGTAATATAATCATTGAACAATCAGACAATATTAACAAGTATCTTATACTTATATTTGCATATTACTTACACGTACAAAGTCTCCAAGACAGAAGCGCATTAGAAAGTATTCAGTAACAAACGTGTCGCACACTTACTTATTCATGAGTTATCGTGGCCAAGAAACAAATTACCACTCCACTTGAACTTTAAGTCAATTCCATTTGGTTATTAATAAATAGGTCAGTGTTTATTGTTCTCTATTTGACTTGATCAAACCTTTTATAATAATACAAGAACGTATGATTCCTGCTGATATCGTATCGAATCAATAGCCGTATTGGCGATACTCCAGCCTCGTATCAGAAGTGTGTTGGGACACGCCCACCGCTGTTACAGTTCTGATCTTTTTGCCTGATATCTGTGTGAAAGTGTCTTCATGTTGTCCTCACTGTTTCCTTTACACCAGAAACTTCTGGACGCGTATGAAGAACAGAACGTGGACGCCTACACTGACTCGGTGAGTGTCATCTTCTTGTTCTTCACTCGGGGTCTCCAAACTCTGACCCCGGCGACTTTCGCTGTGGATATTATGAAAAACATCCAAACACCATAAAAAAATTCAAAATGACTCTCATTTTAAATTCCATGCAATGCATGATGGGAAAATGTAAAACACTCTCCACACTTATCTATGTTTGGCACATTTTAGCTGCTTGATATTTCTGATTGGTTACAAAACTTTAAGAAGGTTGTCACAGAAGTGAAAAAGGTAGGAGTCAAACTTTCACATACTCTTAATATCCCATTATATTATTATATATATATTATGTTAATTATATATCCTTTATATTAATTATACATCTATTATATTCATTGTGTCTATTATATTAATTATATGTCTATTATATTAATTAAATATATATCATATTAATTATATATCCATGATATTAATGGTATGTCCTTTATACTAATTATATATCCTTTATATTAATTATGTATCTATTATATTCATTATGTCTATTATATTAATTATATGCCTATTATATTAATTAAATATCAACCATATTAATTATATATCCATGATATTAATTATATATCCTTTATATTAATTATATATACAAATATTATTATTATATTAATTATAAGTACAGTATATTATATTATATCATACGTATATTATATTAATTAAATATTCATTATATTAATTGCATATCCATCATATTAATGATATATCCATTATATGAGGTATATATTCTTTATATTAATTATATACCCATTTAAATTAATTATATATCCTTTATATTAGTTGTATATCCATTATATTAATGATATATCCTTTATATTAATTATGCATCCTTTATTATATATATCGATTATATTAATTATATATCTATTATATTAATTATATATCCATCATATTATTATATATCCTTTATATTAATTATACATCCATTTTATTAATTGTATATTAATCATAATAATATAATATGTACATGTATTTGGCCCCCGGCCAAATTTTGTTAGCCCAGTGCGGCCCCCAAGTCAAGTTTGGACACCCCTGAGTTATAGTGTAAAACTTACAAACGTTGCTTGGAGTGATGAATGAAGAATCCAAATGAGTAAGCACGCTATGGAGGGCTAAAAGACAGAACAGCACTTGTACTTCCGGTTCAAAGATTTAAACTGCAGGAATTCCCATTCACCCAGCAGCACCTGCAGTGAGCGAACTGTCCAAATGATGGCGCCGCAGCACAAACAACAACACAGTTTTTAGGCCTGATTGCTTGTGTTTAGGAAAAGTATTCACGTCAGACGTAGGAAAAAGTAGCGGCTTGTAGTCCGGAATTTACGGTACTTGGTATCGGATCGGTACCAGTGGCCCGCGTTGTACAGTTTTTATTCTTGAATGTCCCTGGACTAAAGGTGTGATGTTGCTCAGGTGAAGGAGTTCGACACCATCTCGCGGCTGGACCAATGGCTGACTACCATGCTCCTGCGCATCAAGAAGACCATACAGGAGGAGGAGAGCGACCTGCGCTGATTTCCCAACATGCACCCTGTTGCTGCCTTCAGTCTCTCTCCCATCTTGACCTTCACTTCTTTTCTTATCCTCTTTGGGCCCAGTCCCTCTAATCTGCTCTCAGTCACTCTGCCCCTGCCCCAGTCCTGGTCCGCATCTTGTTCAGGTTTTCACAGCCATCAGAGACAGAAAAGACAGACCTTGTGTTCCTGGCGTGAAGGACGGTTACTGCTGGTCTTGCTCTCAAAACCAAACAGGACGTGGTCCTGGTCCCTAAACCAAACAAGACCTGGTCCTGGTCCCTAAACCAAACAGGACCTGGTCTCTGAGCTCCTTTTTCAGCTTTTGCCCAAACCTCTACTTTCACTGGCATGAGAGCCTCCACTCCTTGCACCGTGTTTGTTGTGTGCTCTTGTCGTCACCCAGCAGGTGCTGCTCCTGATGCAGTACTTGACTAATCCTGAATTAGGTCCAAACTAGATTCATTGATCTACACCACGGGTGTTAAACTTGTTTTTATTGAGGGCCACATTTCAGTTATGGCTTGTAAAAAATAAAAGTATTGGCCTCATGACATTGTTACACATTTTCCTTTACCTGTCATTAGGACATTTTATTAGGGACACTGGGGGAAAAAAAATCTGTCGATTTTTACAGTAAAAACTGTCAACTTAGTTTTACCGTAAATTTTGCAGTAAATGGCACTTTTTTCCGCTAAAATTCTCGCTATTTTTTTTACAGTAAAAATAATGTTTTTTTTTTACAGTGTGTTACTGTAAATGAGAAAATGTTGTTTTTTACTGGCATCTCAGATTCCAGAATTTCACTGTAAATTATACGGTCAAAAAATAGGCAGTCACCTGGAATTTAGTGGAAAATTTTGCGGTCTTCTTTACACCATATTACAGGTTTTTACGGCAAAATTTTGGCAATTTTTTTTTTTTTACTGTAAAATCTACGGCAGATGTTACAGTGTGTTACTGTAAATAGGAAAAAGGTGCCACAGTTGTTTTTGTTTTGTTTTTTTACTGGCAGCTCAGTTTCCAGAATTTCACTGTGAATTCCATTTACAGTAATATGCTGTGAATTCTACGGTTAGAAAATAGGCAAAATTATTGTCAAATTTGCCATGTTCTTTACAACATTTTACTGTAAACAGCACTGTTGTTTCACAGTAAAATTTTGGCAACCGTGCTGCCAATTTATTTTTACCATACAATCTACGGCTGTTTTTATTACTGTAAATAGGATAACGGTACCACAGTTTAATTTCACCAGGATTTTACCGTAAAATCTGCAGTAAATGTCTTTTTACGTTAAAATTCTTGCAACCGAGCTGCCTTTTTTTATTTTTAAGGTAAAATGTACGGCCGTTTTTACAGTGTATTACTGTAAATAGGAAAATGTTGCCAACTATTTTCATTAATTTTTTTCCCCCAGAATGTCACTGTGAATTCCATTTACAGTAATGTGCTGTAAATTCTACAGTTATAAAATAAGCACAATTATTGTAAAATTTGCGATGTTCTTTACAGCATTTTACTGTAAACAACACTTTTTTTACGGTAACATTTTGGCACTGCCGTAGATTTTACAGTATAAAAAAAAACTGCCAAAATGTGTTACTGTAAATAGGAAAATGATGCCACAGTTTTTTTTGGTTGTTTTTTACTGGCAGCTCAGTTTCCAGAATTTCACTGGGAATTCCATTTACAGTAATATGCTGTAAATTCTACGGTTAGAAAATAGGCAAAATTAATGTCAAATTTGCCATGTTCTCCTGTTGTTTCACGGTAAAATTTTGGAAACCGTGCTGCCAATTCATTTTTACTGTAAAATCTACGGCTGTTGTTTTTATTACTGTAAATAGGATAACGGTACCACAGTTTTTTTTTTACTGGCAGCTCAGTTGCCAGAATTTCTCTAAATTCTACGGTCAAAAAATAGGCAGTCACCTGGAATTTAGTGGAACATTTTGCGGTCTTCTTTACACCATATTACAGGTTTTTACGGTAACATTTTGGCAATTTTTTTTTCTTTTACTGTAAAATCTACGGCAGATGTTACAGTGTGTTACTGTAAATAGGAAAATGGTGCCACAGTTTTTTTTTGTTTTTTTTTTACTGGCAGCTCAGTTTCCAGAATTTCACTGTGAATTCCATTTACAGTAATATGCTGTAAATTCTACGGTTAGAAAATCGGCAAAATTATTGTCAAATTTGCCATGTTCTTTACAGCATTTTACTGTAAACGGCACGGTTGTTTCACGGTAAAATTTTAGCAACCGTGCTGCCAATTTATTTTTACCGTAAAATCTACGGCTGTTGTTTTTATTACTGTAAATGGGATAACGATACCACAGTTTTTTTTTACCGGCAGCTCCGTTGCCAGAATTTCACTGAAAAAAAACAAACAGTGGTACCGTTTTTCCATTCACAGTAATATGCTGTAAAAACTACTGTAAATTCTACAGTCAAAAAACAGGCAGCTAAGTCACCAGGATTTTACCGTAAAATCTGCAGTGAATGTCTTTTTACGTTAAAATTCTTGCAACCAAGCCTTTTTTTTTAAGGAAAAATGTACGGCAGTTTTTACAGTGTATTACTGTAAATAGGAAAATGTTGCCACATTTTTATTTATTTTTTGTTTCCAGAATTTCACTGTGAATTCCATTTACATTAATATGCTGTAAATTCTACAGTTAGAAAATAAGCACAATTATTGTAAAATTTGCGATGTTCTTTACAGCATTTTACTGTAAACGACACTTTTTTTACGGTAACTTATTTGGCATCCGAGCTGCCAATTTTTTGCATCGTAAAATCTACGGCTGTTTTTACAGTGTGTTACTGTAAATGAGAAAATGTTGTTTTTTACTGGCATCTCAGTTTCCAGAATTTCACTGTAAATTCTACGGTCAAAAAATAGGCAGTCACCCGGAATTTAGTGGAAAATTGTGCGGTCTTCTTTACACCATATTACAGGTTTTTACGGTAAAATGTTGGCCTTTTTTTTTTTTTACTGTAAAATCTAGGGCAGATTTTACAGTGTGTTACTGTAAATAGGAAAATGGTGCCACAGTTATTTTTTTGTTTTTTGTTTTTTTACTGGCAGCTCAGTTTCCAGAATTTCACTGTGAATTCCATTTACAGTAATATGCTGTAAATTCTACGGTTAGAAAATAGGCAAAATTATTGTCAAATTTGCCATGTTCTTTACAGCATTTTACTGTAAACGGCACAGTTGTTTCACGGTAAAATTTTAGCAACCGTGCTGCCAATTTATTTTTACCGTAAAATCTACGGCTGTTGTTTTTATTACTGTAAATGGGATAACGGTACCACAGTTTTTTTTTTACTGGCAGCTCCGTTGCCAGAATTTCACTGAAAAAAAACAGTGGTACCGTTTTTCCATTCACAGTAATATGCTGTAAAAACTACTGTAAATTCTACAGTCAAAAAACAGGCAGCTAAGTCACCAGGATTTTACCGTAAAATCTGCAGTGAATGTCTTTTTACGTTAAAATTCTTGCAACCGAGCCTTTTTTTTAAGGAAAAATGTATGGCAGTTTTTACAGTGTATTACTGTAAATAGGAAAATGTTGCCACATTTTCATTTTTTTGTTTGTTTCCAGAATGTCACTGTGAATACCATTTACATTAATATGCTGTAAATTCTACAGTTAGAAAATAAGCACAATTATTGTAAAATTTGCGATGTTCTTTACAGCATTTTACTGTAAACAACACTTTTTTTACGGTAACATATTTAGCAAACGAGCTGCCAATTTTTTTGCATAGTAAAATCTACGGCTGTTTTTACAGTGTGTTACTATAAATGAGAAAATTGTGTTTTTTACTGGCATCTCAGTTCCCAGAATTTCACGGTAAATTCTACGGTCAAAAAATAGGCAGTCGCCCGGAATTTAGTGGAAAATTTTGCGGTCTTCTTTACACCATATTACAGGTTTTTACGGTAAAATGTTGGCCTTTTTTTTTTTACTGTAAAATCTAGGGCAGATTTTACAGTGTGTTACTGTAAATAGGAAAATGGTGCCACAGTTGTTTTGTTGTTTTTTTTGTTTTTTTACTGGCAGCTCAGTTTCCAGAATTTCACTGTGAATTCCATTTACAGTAATATGCTGTAAATTCTACAGTTAGAAAATAGGCAAAATGATTGTCAAATTTGCCATGTTCTTTACAGCATTTTACTGTAAACGGCACAGTTGTTTCACGGTAAAATTTTAGCAACCGTGCTGCCAATTTATTTTTACCGTAAAATCTACGGCTGTTGTTTTTATTACTGTAAATGGGATAACGGTACCACAGTTTTTTTTTTTTACTGGCAGCTCCGTTGCCAGAATTTCACTGAAAAAAAACAGTGGTACCGTTTTTCCATTCACAGTAATATGCTGTAAAAACTACTGTAAATTCTACAGTCAAAAAACAGACAGCTAAGTCACCAGGATTTTACCGTAAAATCTGCAGTGAATGTCTTTTTACGTTAAAATTCTTGCAACCAAGCCTTTTTTTTTTAAGGAAAAATGTACGGCAGTTTTTACAGTGTATTACTGTAAATAGGAAAATGTTGCCACATTTTTATTTATTTTTTGTTTCCAGAATTTCACTGTGAATTCAATTTACATTAATATGCTGTAAATTCTACAGTTAGAAAATAAGCACAATTATTGTAAAATTTGCGATGTTCTTTACAGCATTTGACTGTAAACGACACTTTTTTTACGGTAACTTATTTGGCATCCGAGCTGCCAATTTTTTGCATCGTAAAATCTACGGCTGTTTTTACAGTGTGTTACTGTAAATGAGAAAATGTTGTTTTTTACTGGCATCTCAGTTTCCAGAATTTCACTGTAAATTCTACGGTCAAAAAATAGGCAGTCACCCGGAATTTAGTGGAAAATTTTGCGGTCTTCTTTACACCATATTACAGGTTTTTACGGTAAAATGTTGGCCTTTTTTTTTTTACTGTAAAATCTAGGGCAGATTTTACAGTGTGTTACTGTAAATAGGAAAATGGTGCCACAGTTGTTTTTTTGTTTTTTGTTTTTTTACTGGCAGCTCAGTTTCCAGAATTTCACTGTGAATTCCATTTACAGTAATATGCTGTAAATTCTACGGTTAGAAAATAGGCAAAATTATTGTCAAATTTGGCATGTTCTTTACAACATTTTACTGTAAACGGCACTGTTGTTTCACACACAATTTAGTGGAACATTTTGCGGTCTTCTTTACACCATATTACAGGTTTTTACGGTAACATTTTGGCTATTTTTTTTACTGTAAAATCTACGGCAGATTTACTGTAAATATGAAAATGGTGCCACAGTTTGTTTGTTTTTTGTTTCCATAATGTCACTGTGAATTCCATTTACAGTAATATGCTCCAAATTCTACAGTTAGAAAATAAGCACAATTATTTTCAAATTTGCCATGTTCATTACAGCATTTTACTGTAAACGACACTTTTTTTTTACGGTAACATTTTTGGCAAGCGAGCTGCCAATTTTTTGCATCGTAAAATCTACGGCTGTTTTTACAGTGTATTACTGTAAATGGGAAAGCAGTACACATTTTTTTTATGGCCGCTTAGTTGCCAGAATTTCACTGTAAAAAAACAGTAGTACTATTGCTATATGCTGTAAAAACAAACGACCATAAACTTGCAGCTAAAACGCCAGAATTTTTACTCAGTTGCAAGAAATTTACTGTAAAAAAAAGTGTGTTTTTTTTCATTTACAGTAATATGCTGTCAATGTACAGTCAATTTTACGGTAAAAAAAAAACCTTTCAGGATTTAACCATCAAATCTATTGTCATTTGTAACATTCGATGTAAAAACATGTCCATGATAAAGTTGCATTGTTGGATAATATTAACGTTTAAATGTGTTTAATTGAATGAATACAACAAGACGAGGTGCTACTAACCGACCCTTTGTGCATCGCGGACAGCGGATGACGTCACGTCCCGGCGAGGAGGGGGCGGGGCCTCGTGGGCGTGGCTTTCCTTACCTGGCGCCGCTTTGATGGCCGCCAAGTTGCGCCAACCGCCTGCAGCTGCGTGGACGTCACCTGCCCGGGCTCACCTGTAAGTCTCACGCACCTTTCCTTGTTCGACAAGTTTAAAAACGCCTCTTCGCGGCGTGTCGCTAATCAGGAAGTCTCGTCGCGTGCTCATCGCGGGATGACGTCACGTAGGTGAATTAACCTTTACATTCCACTCATTCAGTGCCATCGGAAGTGAAGAAAGCTCTGAGCGGTTACTGATCATTCGTTGACTTCCTGTCCAAAAATAAAAGGATGGAATAAATACCGGGAGTTTTTCAGGATAAAAGTCATCATTTAGTTGCTGCTGCGTGTAAATTTCACGTCCTAAATCCAGCCCGCTTGAAATGGAAGCACGTAAATGACTTAAATTTCGCATTAAAACTCAACTTTGCCTTCATGTTGGCCGTAAAAATGAATGCATGAACTTTTTAAAGCAACTCCTTGAAATACCAATACCATGCACCTTTAAACACCAATACCTTGGTTTTCATGCACCTTTAAACACCAATACCTCGGTTTTCATGCACCTTTAAACACCAATACCTTTCCTGCACCTTTAAATACCAATACCTTTCATGCACCTTTTAAATACCAATACCTCGGTTTTCATGCACCTTTTAAATACCAATACCTCGGTTTTCATGCACCTTTAAATACCAATACCTTTCCTGCACCTTTAAATACCAATACCTTTCATGCACCTTTTAAATACCAATACCTCGGTTTTCATGCACCTTTTAAATACCAATACCTTGGTTTTCATGCACCTTTAAACACCAATACCTTGGTTTTCATGCACCTTGAAATACCAATACCTTGGTTTTCATGCACCTTTAAACACCAATACCTTGGTTTTCATGCACCTTTAAACACCAATACCTTGGTTTTCATGCACCTTGAAATACCAATACCTTGGTTTTCATGCACCTTTAAACACCAATACCTCGGTTTTCATGCACCTTTAAACACCAATACCTTTCCTGCACCTTTAAATACCAATACCTTTCATGCACCTTTTAAATACCAATACCTCGGTTTTCATGCACCTTTTAAATACCAATACCTCGGTTTTCATGCACCTTTAAATACCAATACCTTTCCTGCACCTTTAAATACCAATACCTTTCATGCACCTTTTAAATACCAATACCTCGGTTTTCATGCACCTTTTAAATACCAATACCTCGGTTTTCATGCACCTTTAAACACCAATACCTCGGTTTTCATGCACCTTTAAACACCAATACCTTGGTTTTCATGCACCTTTAAATACCAATACCTCTGTTTTCATGCACCTTTTAAATACCAATACTTTTCATGCACCTTTTAAATACCAATACCTCGGTTTTCATGCACCTTTAAACACCAATACCTCGGTTTTCATGCACCTTTTAAATACCAATACCTCGGTTTTCATGCACCTTTTAAATACCAATATCTCGGTTTTCATGCACCTTTTAAATACCAATACCTCGGTTTTCATGCACCTTTTAAATACCAATACCTCGGTTTTCATGCACCTTTTAAATACCAATACCTCGGTTTTCATGCACCTTTAAATACCAATACCTCGGGTTTCATGCACCTTTAAATACCAATACCTCTGTTTTCATGCACCTTTTAAATACCAATACTTTTCATGCACCTTTTAAATACCAATACCTCGGTTTTCATGCACCTTTAAATACCAATACCTCGGTTTTCATGCACCTTTTAAATACCAATACCTCGGTTTTCATGCACCTTTTAAATACCAATACCTCGGTTTTCATGCACCTTTAAATACCAATACCTCGGGTTTCATGCACCTTTAAATACCAATACCTTTCATGCACCTTTAAATACCAATACCTCGGGTTTCATGCACCTTTAAATACCAATACCTTTCATGCACCTTTAAATACCAATACCTCGGTTTTCATGCACCTTTAAATACCAATACCTTGGTTTTCATGCACCTTTAAATACCAATACCTCGGTTTTTATGCACCTTTAAACACCAATACCTCGGTTTTCATGCACCTTTAAATACCAATACCTTTCGTGCACCTTTAAATACCAATACCTCGGTTTTCATGCACCTTTAAATACCAATACCTTTCATGCACCTTTAAATACCAATACCTCGGTTTTCATGCACCTTTAAATACCAATACCTCGGTTTTCATGCACCTTTAAACACCAATACCTCGGTTTTCATGCACCTTTAAATACCAATACCTCGGTTTTCATGCACCTTTAAATACCAATACCATGCACCTTTAAACACCAATACCTTGGTTTTCATGCACCTTTAAACACCAATACCTCGGTTTTCATGCACCTTTAAATACCAATACCTCGGTTTTCATGCACCTTTAAATACCAATATCTCGGTTTTCATGCACCTTTAAATACCAATACCTTTCATGCACCTTTTAAATACCAATACCTCGGTTTTTATGCACCTTTAAATACCAATACCTCGGTTTTTATGCACCTTTAAACACCAATACCTCGGTTTTCATGCACCTTTAAATACCAATACCTTTCGTGCACCTTTAAATACCAATACCTCGGTTTTCATGCACCTTTAAATACCAATACCTTTCATGCACCTTTAAATACCAATACCTCGGTTTTCATGCACCTTTAAATACCAATACCTCGGTTTTCATGCACCTTTAAATACCAATACCTCGGTTTTCATGCACCTTTAAATACCAATACCATGCACCTTTAAACACCAATACCTTGGTTTTCATGCACCTTTAAATACCAATACCTCGGTTTTCATGCACCTTTAAATACCAATATCTCGGTTTTCATGCACCTTTAAATACCAATACCTTTCATGCACCTTTTAAATACCAATACCTCGGTTTTTATGCACCTTTAAATACCAATACCTCGGTTTTCATGCACCTTTAAACACCAATACCTCGGTTTTCATGCACCTTTAAATACCAATACTTCGGTTTTTATGCACCTTTAAATACCAATACCTCGGTTTTCATGCACCTTTAAATACCAATACCTTTCATGCACCTTTAAATACCAATACCTCGGTTTTCATGCACCTTTAAACACCAATATCTCGGTTTTCATGCACCTTTAAATACCAATACCTTTCATGCACCTTTTAAATACCAATACCTCGGTTTGTATGCACCTTTAAATACCAATACCTCGGTTTTCATGCACCTTTAAACACCAATACCTCGGTTTTCATGCACCTTTAAATACAAATACCTTTCATACACCTTTAAATACCAATACCTCGGTTTTCATGCACCTTTAAACACCAATACCTTTGTTTTCATGCACCTTTAAATACCAATACCTTTCGTGAACCTTTAAATACCAATACCTCGGTTTTCATGCACCTTTAAATACCAATACCTTTCGTGCACCTTTAAACACCAATACCTCGGTTTTCATGCACCTTTAAATACTAGAGATGGCCGATTTTATCGGCCTGCCGATATTTTTATTTTATTTTATTTTTTTATTAAATCAACATAAAAAACACAAGGTACACTTACAATTAGTGCACCAACCCAAAAAACCTCCCTCCCCCATTTACACTCATTTACACAAAAGGGTTGTTTCTTTCTGTTATTAATATTGTGGTTCTTACATTATATATCAATATATATCAATACAGTCTGCAGGGATACAGTCCGTAAGCACACATGATTGTATTTTTTTTATGCCAAAAAAAAAAAAATAGAATAAAATAACAAAAGATGCATTGTACCGGTAGTCTCCTTGCAGGAATGTCTCAGAAAATTAGAATATTGTGATAAAGTCCTTTATTTTCTGTAATGCAATTAAAAATAACAAAAATGTCATACATTCTGGATTCATTACACATCAACTGAAATATTGCAACCCTTTTTTTATTTTAATATGCTGATTATGGCATACAGTTTAAGAAAACTAAAAGATTCTATCCAAAAAAATTAGATTATTTCCTCAGACCAAGTAAAAAAAAAAAAAGATTTATAACAGCAAAACAAAATCAAACATTTGAAAATGTCAATTAATGCACTCAGTACTTGGTTGGGAATCCTTTTGCACGGATTATTGCATCAATGCGGCGTGGCATGGAGGCAATCAGCCTGTGGCATTGCTGAGGTGTTATGGATGCTTCAATAGCGGCCTTTCGCTCATTTGCATTATTGGGTCTGGTGTCTTTCAGCTTCTTCTTCACAATACCCCACAAATTCTCTATAGGGTTCAGGTCAGGGGAGGTGGCAGGCCAAATGAGGACAGTAATGCCATGGTCAGTACACCAGTTACTGGTGGTTTTGGCACTGCTGGATCATGCTGGAAAATGAAATCATCATCTCCATAAAGCTTTTCAACAGATGGAAGCATGTAGTGCTATATATATATATATATATATATATATATATATATATATATATATATATATATATATATATATATATGTATGTATGCATGTATGTATGCATGTATGTATGCATGCATGCATAAGTATACTTACATATATACATGCATATATATATATGTATGTATGTATGTATATATATATATACAGTATATATATATATATATATATATATATATATATATATATATATATATATATATATATATATATATATAAAGTAAAGTACAAAGTAAAGCCGCTGCTCCTCCACATGGAGAGGAGCCAGATGAGGTGGTTCGGGCATCTGGTCAGAATGCCACCCGAACGCCTCCCTAGGGAGGTGTTTAGGGCACGTCCGACCGGTAGGAGGCCGCGGGGAAGACCCAGGACACGTTGGGAAGACTATGTCTCCCGGCTGGCCTGGGAACGCCTCGGGGTCCCACAGGAAGAGCTGGACGAAGTGGCTGGGGAGAGGGAAGTCTGGGCTTCCCTGCTTAGGCTGCTGCCCCCGCGACCCGACCTCGGATAAGCGGAAGAAGATGGATGGATGGATGGATATATATACATATATATATATATACATATATATATATATATATATATATATATATATATATATATATATATATATACTGTATATATATATATATATATATATATATATATATATATATATATATACTGTATATATATATATAAATATATACATACATACATACACATATATATATGTGTGTGTGTATATATATATATATATATATATATATATATATATATATATATATATATATATATATATACAGTATGTATGTGTATACGTATGTATATATATATATACATACATATATACATGCATATATATATATATATATATGTATGTATATATATATATATATATATATATATATATATATATATATATATATATATGTGTGTGTGTGTGTGTTATTTGTTGCTAACGGCTAACTTATTTCACTGGCAGGTACTTGAAAGACGTGACTTGGCAGCCATTAACCTAAAAGATGATCCACTTCTGACTCCCTCATGAGATCTGTAGTGATGTTCCAAGCCATGCTAGTCGTGTCCACCTTCTTCCTGCTCGTCCTCTACTCCAGCCTGCACAAAGAGTTGGTCGACGCCCACAAAAAGGTGGTCTACTCCCCCAAGGCCAGATCGCCTGGCCCGCCGGAGCGCAGAGAGGTGGCGACGCGGGACAATGCCACGTCGCGGCACCCGCCCGCCGTCCTCAACGTGTCCATCTCCGCCGGCTTCAGGAGCGCCTTCCCGGAGAACGGCGCCTACTGGAACCGCCTGCTGCACTCGGGCTTCAGGCGCCTGGACAGGGGGGAGGATCCTCTGGGTGCGGAGGCACCATGGGGTCTCTGCAGGGAGAACAATCAGGAGGCGCTGGAGACCAACGTGCCGGACGTTGCCACCTACCCGCTCTTCTTCCGCAGGTTCTTGCAAGGCATGAAGTGTCGCTCGCCGCCGCTCCTCATCGACCAGCCCGCCAAGTGCGAGGAGGCGAGGGGAGCCAACGCCACCTTCCTGCTCTTCGCCATCAAATCCAGGCCGGGCAACTTTGAGCGCAGGCAGGCGGTGCGCGAGACGTGGGGGCGGGAGCAGCTGCACGGGGGACGCCTGAGCGTGCGCACCGTGTTCCTGGTGGGCGCCGCCTCCGCCGACGACCCCGACCTGGGCCCGCTGCTGGCCTTCGAGGCCGGCCTCTACGGCGACCTCCTGCAGGCCGACTTCCACGAGTCGCTCTTCAACCTGACGCTGAAGATGAACGCCTTCCTGCGCTGGACGCTGCACCGCTGCCCCCGCGTGTCCTTCGTCTTCAGCGGGGACGACGACGTCATGGTCAACACGCCGGCCTTGCTGCGCTACCTGGAGTCCCTGCTGCCTCCCCGGGCCGCACGCTTGTACGCGGGGCAGGTCATCAGGACGGCCACGCCCCTCAGGGACCCCAACAGCAAATACTTCATCCCCATGAGCTTCTACGACGGACCCTACCCCGTCTACGTGGGCGGAGGCGGCTTCCTCGTCTCCGGGGCGCTGCTGCGGCCGCTCTACTCCGCCTGCCGCGCCGTGCCCTTCTTCCCCATCGACGACGTCTACGTCGGCATGTGCTTCGCCGCCCTGCGGGTGTCCCCCGAGGCTCACGCCGGCTTCCACACCTTTGACATCCGCGAGAAGGACCGCGACAACCTGTGCGCCTACAGAAGTCTGATCCTGGTGCACCGCCGCTCCCCGCAGCAGGTGAAGAAGATCTGGAGGGGCCTCCAGAGTCCGCTGCTGACCTGCTGATCCTAGCCGCCTGCGCCGAGTCGCTTCACCGTTCCGAAACATCCTTCCGTTATTTCAATTAAAACAGCAAGACCTTGGCAAGATTCACCCGCATGCTTTTTATTGTCCACAAAACCGCGTGAAAGGATCCACCAGACCAGCCACCTAACGCCCGTGACCATCTCCCGCCAAAAAGACCTACATGTGCACTGCAAAAAAAAACAATTTGACCGTAAAAATAACCGTGGTACCGTTTTTCCATTTACAGTAACGCACTGTAAAAACGACAGGAAAAAACTGGCAGCTCATTCGCCGGATTTTTACTGTAAAAACAGTGGCACTGATTTTTTTAATTTACAGTAACTCATCGGAGAAAAAAAATCCTTAGATTTTACGGTAAAAAAAACTGGCAACAGTTTTACAGTAAAAATTTCAGCGGTACAGTTTTTCCATTTGCACTAATTTGGACTGAAGCGTTTTTCCATTTGCAGTAACGCACTGTAAAAACGACTGGAAATTTTGCGGTTGAAAAAAAAACGGTAGACTGGTCGCCAGATTTTTACCGTAAAAACGGCGCTACCGTTTTTCCATTTACAGTAACGCACTGTAAAAATGACTGGAAATTTTACGGTAAAAACTGGCAGCTCATCCGCTGGAATTTTACTGTACAAATGACAGTCGTACCATTTTTGTAGTTTACAGTAATGCACTGGGGAAAAAACCTGGTAGCCAGAATTTTACAGTAAAAATCAACATATGTTTTTTTTTTACAAAATTTGGACTAAACCATTGTAAATTTTATGGTAAAAAAAAAAAGCGGCGTTGATCGGATTTTTACCGTAAAAATAACAGCGATAAAGTTTTTCCATTTGCGGTAATGCACTGTAAAAACAGCCCAAAAAAAATAGGTGACTGGTCTCCAGAATTTTACCGTAAAAATAAGTGGTAGTGTTTTTCTATTTACAGTAACGCACTGAAAAAAATGGAAGACAACGTTTTACAGTAACTATAACAGCCGTACCATTTTTTTAATGCACTGAAAAAATTCTAAAATCTAATGGCTTAGTCGCAGAATTTTACAGTAAAAATTAGCCAGACAGACTAAAACCCATTGGAAGTTTTCTGTAAAAAAAATTGGCAACTCAAACACCAGATTTTTACTGTAAAAATAACAGTGCTACCATTTTTCCATTTACAGTAACGCACTGTAAAAACGACTGTAGATATTCCGGTAACAAACTAACAGCTGCTGGGTCACCAGAATTTTACTGTAAAATTTAAATTTACAGTGATGCACACAAAAAAAGAGCCTTTTAGAACCCCCGCGACCCCAAAAGGGACAAGCGGTAGGAAATGGATGGATGGAGGGTAACAAACTGATAGCTCAGGTGCCAAAGTTTTACAGTAAAATTGCACAGTAGGTCAGAGTAAAAACCCCAAAAATTCTGCCAATTTTTTTGTGTAAAATCTAGACTTCTATTTTACAGTACCTCTTATTTTTACAGTAAAATTCTGGCAGGTTTTTTTTTTTTTTTACACAGTAAATTCTCATTTTCTTCAGTGCAGGAAAACTGGTACAACTTATTTTTACAATAAAATTCTGGCAGTTTTTTTTTTTACTGTAAAATCCTATTTTCTACAGTGCAGGAAACCTGGTAGCACTTTTTTTTATAGTCAAATTCTGATAGGTTTTTACCGTAAAAATGGCGCTACCGTTTTTCCATTTACAGTAATGCACTGTAAAAACAACAGGAAATTTCATGTTAAAAACTGGCAGCTCATCCGCTTGAATTTTACTGTACAAATGACAGTGGTACTATTTTTGTAATTTACAGTAATGCACTGGGAAAAAACCTGGTAGCCAGAATTTTACAGTTAAAAGAAAAAAAATTTGGACTTAAACCATTGTTGATTTGATTTTTACCGTGAAAATGGCGCTACCGTTTTTCCATTTGCTGTAATGCACTGTAAAAACAGGTGATTGGTCTCCAGAATTTTACTGTAAAAATAAGTGGTAGTGTTTTTCTATTTACAGTAACGCACTGAAAGAAATGGAAGACAAAGTTTTACAGTAACTATAACAGCCGTACCATTTTTTAATGCACTGACAAAAGTCCTTACTCTAAAATCTAATGGCTTAGTCGCAGAATTTTACAGTAAAAATTACAGCCGGACTCTATTTACAGTAATTTAAACTAAAACCCAACTCAGACACCAGATTTTTACTGTAAAAAATAACTGTGCTACTATTTTTCCATTTACAGTAACGCAACTGTAAAAACGACTGTAGATTTTACGGTAACAAACCAGAATTTTACTGTAAAATTTAAATTTACAGTGATGCACAAAAAAAAAGGTCCTTTAGATGTTATGGTAACAAACTGATAGCTCAGGTGCCAAAGTTTTACAGTAAAATTGCACAGTAGGTCAGAGTAAAAAAAAAACAAATTCTGCCATTTCTATTGTGTAAAATCTAGACTTCTATTTTACAGTACCTCTTATTTTTACAGTAGAATTCTGGCAGGTTTTTTTTTTTAACTGTAAATTCTCATTTTCTTCAGTGCAGGAAAACTGGTACAACTTATTTTTACAATAAAATTCTGGCAGTTTTTTTTTTTTACTGTAAAATCCTATTTTCTACAGTGCAGGAAACCTGGTAGCACTTTTTTTATAGTCAAATTCTGATAGGTTTTTACCGTAAAAATGGCGCTACCGTTTTTCCATTTACAGTAATGCACTGTAAAAACAACAGGAAATTTCATGTTAAAAACTGGCAGCTCATCCGCTGGAATTTTACTGTACAAATGACAGTGGTACTATTTTTGTAGTTTACAGTAATGCACTGGGAAAAAACCTGGTAGCCAGAATTTTACAGTTAAAAGAAAAAAAAATTGGACTTAAACCATTGTTGATTTGATTTTTACCGTGAAAATGGTGCTACCGTTTTTCCATTTGCTGTAATGCACTGTAAAAACAGCGGGAAAAAAATAGGTGATTGGTCTCCAGAATTTTACTGTAAAAATAAGTGGTAGTGTTTTTCTATTTACAGTAACGCACTGAAAGAAATGGAAGACAAAGTTTTACAGTAACTATAACAGCCGTACCATTTTTTAATGCACTGACAAAAGTCCTTACTCTAAAATCTAATGGCTTAGTCGCAGAATTTTACAGTAAAAATTACGGCCGGACTCTATTTACAGTAATTTAAACTAAAACCCAACTCAGACACCAGATTTTTACTGTAAAAATAACTGTGCTACTATTTTTCCATTTACAGTAACGCAACTGTAAAAACGACTGTAGATTTTACGGTAACAAACCAGAATTTTACTGTAAAATTTAAATTTACAGTGATGCACAAAAAAAAAGGTCCTTTAGATTTTATGGTAACAAACTGATAGCTCAAGTGCCAAAGTTTTACAGGAAAATTGCACAGTAGGTCAGAGTAAAAAAACAAACAAATTCTGCCATTTCTATTGTGTAAAATCTAGACTTCTATTTTACAGTACCTCTTATTTTTACAGTAAAATTCTGGCAGGTTTTTTTTTTTTTTACTGTAAATTCTCATTTTCTTCAGTGCAGGAAAACTGGTACAACTTATTTTTACAGTAAAATTCTGGCAGTTTTTTACTGTAAAATCTTTTTATTTTCTACAGTGCAGGAAAACTGGTACATCTTTTATTATTTTTTACAGTAAAATTCCAGCGACTATGCTGGTATTTTTTTTTTTACAGAAAATCTACATAATTTTGACAGTGTGAAGTCAGTACATAGTATGTTTATGTTAGTGTGAGCTGACAGGAAGTGTTAATAAGTCAGTGGTCGTAGAGGTCCAGGGGGTAGTGCTCCTTGTACTGCTGCAGGTGGCGCAGGAGAGCCTGGCGCTGCTTGATGAGAGCGGGCGTGTCCTCCTGGTACACGTCGCTGAAGAGCAGCTCCGGGTTGGGCTTCAGACGCTTCTCCGCACGCTCAAACACCTCCATGACTCTCTTCCGAGAGTCCTTGCGCCAGCTCCTCTCGTCCTCCTCGCTCCACCAGCCCCGCGCGCTCATGTAGTGGCGCAGGCGTGAGATGGGATGGTCCTGCTTGTCCCAGTAGTTCACCTCGTCTACCGAGCGGTACGCCGAGCTGTCGTCGCTCGTGCTGTGGTGGCCGATCCTGCGGGGAGGACTTCGTTATTGCCACGTCTTAAGCTTCTACCTGCTCCACTTACGCTTCTACCTGCTCCACTTACGCTTCTACCTGCTCCACTTACGCTTCTACCTGCTCCACTTACGCTTCTACCTGCTCCACTTACGCTTCTACCTGCTCCGCTTACGCTTCTACCTGCTCCGCTTACGCTTCTACCTGCTCCGCTTACGCTTCTACCTGCTCCACTTACGCTTCTACCTGCTCCACTTACGCTTCTACCTGCTCCACTTACGCTTCTACCTGCTCCACTTACGCTTCTACCTGCTCCACTTACGCTTCCACCTGCTCCACTTACGCTTCTACCTGCTCCACTTACGCTTCTACCTGCTCCACTTACGCTTCTACCTGCTCCACTTACGCTTCTACCTGCTCCACTTTAGCTTCTACCTGCTCCACTTACGCTTCTACCTGCTCCACTTACGCTTCCACCTGCTCCACTTATGCTTCTACCTGCTCCACTAACGCTTCTACCTGCTCCACTAACGCTTCTACCTGCTCCACTTCTACCTGCTCCACTTACGCTTCTACCTGCTCCACTTACGCTTCTACCTGCTCCACTAACGCTTCTACCTGCTCCACTTACGCTTCTACCTGCTCCACTTACGCTTCAACCTGCTCCACTTACGCTTCCACCTGCTCCACTTATGCTTCTACCTGCTCCACTAACGCTTCTACCTGCTCCACTAACGCTTTTACCTGCTCCACTTCTACCTGCTCCACTTACGCTTCTACCTGCTCCACTTACGCTTCTACCTGCTCAACTTCAACCTGCTCCACTTACGCTTCTACCTGCTCCACTAATGCTTCTACCTGCTCCACTTACGCTTCTACCTGCTCAACTTCAACCTGCTCCACTTACGCTTCTACCTGCTCCACTTACGCTTCTACCTGCTCAACTTCAACCTGCTCCACTTACGCTTCTACCTGCTCCACTTCTACCTGCTCCACTTACGCTTCTACCTGCTCCACTTCTACCTGCTCCACTTAGGGTTCTACTTCCTCGACTTGGTGTTCTACCTGCTCCACTTACGCTTCTACCTGCTCCACTTACGCTTCTACCTGCTCAACTTACGCTTCTACCTGCTCCACTTCTACCTGCTCCACTTAGGGTTCTACTTCCTCGACTTGGTGTTCTACCTGCTGCACTTACGCTTCTACCTGCTCAACTGACGGTTCTCCCTGCTCAACTTGGGGTTCTAACTGCTTCACTTAGGGTTCTACCTGCTCCACTTACGCTTCTACCTGCTCAACTTCTACCTGCTCCACTTACGCTTATACCTGCTCCACTTCTACCTGCTCTACTTACGCTTCTACCTGCTCAACTTCAACCTGCTCCACTTACGCTTCTACCTGCACAACTTACGCTTCTACCTGCTCCACTTAGGGTTCTACTTCCTCGACTAGGTGTTCTACCTGCTCCACTTACGCTTCTACCTGCTCAACTGACGGTTCTCCCTGCTCAACTTGGGGTTCTAACTGCTTCACTTAGGGTTCTACCTGCTCCACTTGGTGTTCTACCTGCTCCACTTACGCTTCTACCTGCTCAACTTGGGGTTCTAACTGCTCCACTTGGGGTTCTACCTGCTCCACTTACGCTTCTACCTGCTCAACTTAGGGTTTTACCTGCTCCACTTCTGCTTCTAGCTGCTCGACTTGGTGTTCTACCTGGTCCAGTTAGGGTTCTCCCTGCTCAACTTAGGGTTCTCCCTGCTCAACTTAGGGTTCTACCTGCTCAACTGGGTTTTACGTGCTCAACTTCCGGTTGTACCTGCTCAACTTAGGGTTCTGCCTAGATAAGCTCCAGTTCTACCTGGTCTAAGTTAGAGTTTTACCTGCTCCACTTCTGCTTCTAGCTGCTCGACTTGGTGTTCTCTGCCCTCTCACCTTCCCACTCACATTATTGATATATTGTTATTTACAGATAAACACTGACATGTACTATTGATATTGTTATTTACAGATAAACACCGACATGTATTATTGATATTGTTATTTACAGATAAACACCAACATGTATTATTGATATATTGTTATTTACAGATAAACACAGACATGTATTATTGATATATTGTTATTTACAGATAAACACCGCGATGTATTATTGATGTTATTTACAGATAAACACCAACATGTATTATTGATATATTGTTATTTACAGATAAACACTGACATGTACAGTATTATTGATACAGTATATTGTTATTTACAGATAAACACCGTGATGTATTATTGATATTGTTAATTACAGATAAACACCAACATGTATTATTGATATATTGTTATTTACAGAAAACACCGACATGTATTATTGATATTGTTATTTACAGATAAACACCGACATGTATTATTGATATTATTTACAGAAACACCGACATGTATTATTGATATATTGTTATTTACAGAAACACAGACATGTATTATTGATATATTGTTATTTACAGATAAACACCGCGATGTATTATTAATGTTATTTACAGATAAACACCAACATGTATTATTGATATATTGTTATTTACAGATAAACACTGACATGTACAGTATTATTGATACAGTATATTGTTATTTACAGATAAACACCGCGATGTATTATTGATATTGTTATTTACAGATAAACACCAACATGTATTATTGATATATTGTTATTTACAGATAAACACCGACATGTATTATTGATAGTTATTTACAGATAAACACCGACATGTATTATTGATATATTGTTATTTACAGATAAACACCAACATGTATTATTGATATATTATTATTTACAGATAAACACCGACATGTACAGTATTGATACAGTATATTGTTATTTACAGATAAACACCGCGATGTATTATTGATATTGTTATTTACAGATAAACACCGACATGTATTATTGATATATTATTTACAGATAAACACCGCAACGTATTATTGATATTGTTATTTACAGATAAACATCGACATGTATTATTGATATTGTTATTTACAGATAAACACCGACATGTATTATTGATATATTGTTATTTACAGATAAAAACCGACATGTATTATTGATATGTTATTTACAGATAAACACTGACATGTATTATTGATGTTATTTACAGATAAACACTGACATGTATTGATATATTGTTATTTACAGATAAACACTGACATGTATTATTGATATATTGTTATTTACAGATACAAAGACATGTATTATTGATATATTGTTATTTACAGATAAACACCGACATGTATTATGTATATATATATTTTAGATGATATAAAAACAAATGTTAAAAACAAGACGTCTACTATTCATGTTTACATAACTTTGACTACAAGTGATATCGGCCCTGAAAAGGCGATACAGGTGCATCTGTGCTGAGAACTCACCTGTACGTCATGGCCTCGATGAGGAAGGGCTGGTTCTCCGCCACGGCTCTGCGGCGAGCTTCCTTGGTGGCGTTGTAGACGGCGAAGACGTCGTTGCCGTCCACGCGGATGGACAGCATGCCGTACCCCGGCCCGCGAGCGGCTGTCCGGTGGTACCGGGACAGAACGCAGACGTGAGAGGAAAGACGAGGAGGCGGCGTGGAGGCTTCTTACCGATGCCGTCTCCTCGGTACTGCTCGTTGGTGGGGGTGGAGATGGCGTAGCCGTTGTTGCGGCAGAAGAATATGATGGGGCACTCCAGCGTGGCCGAGAAGTTGAAGCCGGCGTGGGCGTCGCCCTCGCTGGCGGCTCCCTCGCCGAAATAGCAAATTACTGCTCTGTTAATGCTCTCTCTCTTGAAGGCGTACGCCGCTCCCACCGCTGCAGGACAGGAAATCACACAGGGTCATTCGCTGTGTGCGGCGCAAGCCCCGCCCACTTTAAAAAAAAATTAATGCACAAACTCACATTGCGGGATCTTTTTTTGTTTCATTTTTTAACATAATTTTTGACATATACAGCCCATAAATACAATTAAACATGACAAATGCTCTTTTTTTCTTCCCAAACAAGTAACCCAGAAAAATTATATATAAAATGACATTAAATTTAAAAAAATATATTGTTTTTTATTTAAAAAATGTTTTAAACATGCATCAGTCATAAAAAAATTAATATAATTAAATAAATAAATTGAATTTAAAAAACAATATGTGTATATATATATATATTTTTTTAAATATATAAATATTTGTATTTAAAGAAATATATATATATTTTTTTTTTTTTAAATATATTTTAAAATACAAAAACAATGCATCAGTCAAATAAGTCGAGGCAAATATTGACATGAAGCCACAGACAACTGCACTCTTGAGTGTCCCCAACACGGTGCAGAAATACCCAAAATCAGACAAAAGGCTCATCAATTATCTACCTTTCAATTACTTTTTAATGCATTTGTCACCTTGTGGGATTTAAAAAAAAAAAATTTAAGCATTTGTTAATAGGATTTTTGACATATACAGCCCATAAATACTATTAAACATGTCAAATGTTCTTTTTTTCTCCCTCAAACAAGTAACCCACAAACATTTAATTATATATATATATATATATATATATATATATATATATATATATATATATATATATATATATATATATATTATTTTTTTTATAATTTAAAATAAAAAAACAATGCATCAGTCAAATAAGTAGGGGCAAATATTGACATGAAGCCACAGACAACTGCAGTGTCCCCAACACAGTGCAGGAATACCCAGAATCAGACAAAAGGCTCATCAATGATCTACCTTTCAATTACCGTATTTTCCGCACTATAAGGCGCACCGGATTATTAGCCGCACCTTCTATGAATTACATATTTCATAATTTTGTCCACCAATAAGCCGCCCCGGACTAAAAGCCGCGCCTACGCTGCGCTAAAGTGAATGTCAAAAAAACGCTGCGCTAAAGTGAATGTCAAAAAAACAGTCAGATAGTTCAGTCAAACTTTAATAATATATTGAAAACCAGCGTTCTAACAACTCTGTCCCAAAATGTACGCAAATGTGCAATCACAAACATAGTAAAATTCAAAATGGTGTAGAGCAATAAATAGCAACATAATGTTGCTCGAACGTTAATGTCACAACACACAAAATAAACATAGCGCTCACCTTCTGAAGTTATTCTTCATTCGTAAATCCTTCGAATCCTTCGTCTTCGGTGTCCGAATTGAAAAGTTGCGCAAGCGTGGGATCCAAAAATGGCCGGCTCCGCCTCATCGAAGTCATCGGATTCAGTGTCGCTGTTGTTGTGCAGCAGTTCTGTGAATCCTGCCTTCCGGAAAGCTCGGACCACAGTTGTGACCGAAACTATCTGCCCAGGCATTTACGATCCACTGGCAGATGTTGGCGTATGTCGACCGGCGCTATCTGCCCGTCTTAGTGAAGGTGTGTTCGCCTTCGGAGCTGTGTGAAAAAAGCCACCCGGCCTCTTCGCGTAAACTTCCCTTAACCACTCGCTCATCTTTTCTTCATCCATCCATCCCTTCGAGTTAGCTTTTATGATGACGCCGGCTGGAAAGGTCTCTTTTGGCAAGGTCTTCCTTTTGAATATCACCATGGGAGGAAGTTTCTGGCCATTAGCATGGCAAGCTAGAACCACAGTGAAGGACGACTTCTCATTCCCTGTGGTGCGAATATTCACCGTACGTGCTCCCGTTCCACAGGAATATCAGTTGCTGTGAAATACGGTAGTAATCCGTGTGCGGATGGAGAGATTGCGTCTTTTTATGAACCGGATCCTTGTCCTTTGTAGGAGCCATTTTGTGGTCTTTACAGATGTAAACAGGAAATGAAACGTACGGTGATATCCGCGCGTTTTTTCTTCTTCTTCCGGGGGCGGGTGGTTGCTTAAAGCGCTTCCTGTTCTATGGGGGCGGGTGCTTTCCTTGGCGGTTGCTTGCGTAGAAGAAGAAGCGCTTCCTGTTCTACCGGGAAAAAAGATGGCGGCTGTTTACCGAAGTTGCGAGATCGAAACTTTATGAAAATTAATCGTAATAAAGCGCACCGGGTTATAAGGCGCACTGTTAGCTTTTGAGAAAATTTGTGGTTTTTAGGTGCGCCTTATAGTGCGGAAAATACGGTACTTTTCAATGAGTTTGTCACCTTGCGGGATTTTTAAAACATTTTTTAAGCATTTGTTAATAGGATTTTTGAAATATGCAACAAAATTTCGTTCTTATCTGTACTGTAAAGTTCAAATTTGAATGACAATAAAAAGAAAGTCTAAGTCTACGTCTCTATACAGCCCATAAATACAATTAAACATGTATTTTTTCCTCTCCCTCAAACAAGTAACCATTTAATTATAATTATATATATATATATATATATATATATATATATATATATATATATATATATATATATATATTACAAATTATTTGTATTTATTAATTTTTAATATTTAAAATTAAAAAAACAACGCATCAGGCAAATAACAGACAACTGCCCTCCTGAGTGTCCCCAACACTGTGCAGGAATACCCAAAATCAGACAAAAGGCTCATCAATTATCTACTTTTCAATGAGTTTGTCACCTTGTGGGATCTGCGTGGCCAGCGGAGACGAAATGGTGACGAAGTTGAGATCCCGCGAGCCGTAGTGGACGGGCATCTGGCGCCCTTTGCCCAGGTCGTCTGCGTTGGCGTAGCACTGAGCCATGAAGGAGTCCAGGGGGAAGCCGCGATACATCAGCACACCTGGGGGGGCGGGGCATAAGGCGTGAGAACCCCTTTTTTCAAAACGCTACGGTCGTTTCCCGACTGACCGGCTTCTCGGTATTGACCGAAGACCATGTCGCTGGGGTCCAGGGCGGCGGCGCTGCCGATGTGCGTGCCCTCTTCGCCGTAGTTGGTCATGTAGAAGGAAATCCTCCCCTGCCACGGACAACCAATGACTGAACATCTCGCCAAGCGCCGGCTCACAGCAGGAAGTTACCTGTCTCTGGGACTCGTACAGGATGCGGTCCATGGTGTTCAGCAGCGTCATCTTCTGGTAGAAGTTGAGAACCGTTTCTTTGGAGAGCTGAAAGGGAAGAAACTTTTTTTGCGGGAATTCCGCTTTTTTACGAGAGGCGGGGCTCTACCTGAGGGTCCTGCGAGGGGTCGATGATGTTGCCCTGGCGGTCCATCACGCGGTACACGGGGATGCCCGAGATGACGTTGGGCTCGATGAACTCCAGGTGGTCCACGTACTCGGCCGAGGCCCCGGGAAACTGAGGCTTCTCCAGCGTGGAGTCGAAGGGCTGCTGCCTGCACGCCGCCTGCGGGAAGGAACTATGGCGTTACCCTTTGCAAGATGGACGCCGTCATAATGTAGCCATTATATAGCAAACACCATGTCGGAACATTGGAGAACTTTTTGTATTAACTGCTCACGTGCAGAGGTGGGTAGTAACGCGCTACATTTACTCCGTTACATCTACTTGAGTAACTTTTGGGATAAATTGTACTTCTAAGAGTAGTTTTAATGCAACATACTTTTACTTTTACTTAAGTATATTTATAGAGAAGGAACGCTACTTTTACTCCGCTACTTTTATCTACATTCAGCTCGCTACTCGCTACTAATTTTTATCGATCTGTTAATGCACGCTTTGTTTGTTTTGGTCTGTCAGACAGACCTTCAAAATGCCTGCCTTACCGGTGACGTTTCACTTCGTTCCACCAATCAGATGCAGTCACTGGACCAATCAAACAGAGCCAGGTGGTCACATGACCTGACTTAAACAAGTTGAAAAACTTATTGGGGTGTTACCATTTAGTGGTCAATTGTACGGAATGTGTACTGTACTGTGCAATCTAATAATAAAAGTTCCAATCAATCAATCAAAAGTGTGAAGGAAAAAAGATACTTTTTTATTTTAACCGTACATCCCGTCAAAAGCCTAAAGACTGACCGCACATGAGGACGTTCCTGTCTTCACAATAAAAGTGCCGCTCCATCGCGCCTGCGCTTTCAAAACAAGAGTCTCCGAAAGCCAGCGCAAACAAGCTAGCAAGCTACGGAGTTTGACGCCAATATATTTCTTGTAAAGTGTATAAAAACGAATATGGAAGCTGGACAAATAAGATGGCAAAAACCAACCACTTTCATGTGGTATTAGACAGAAAGGAGGAACTTTTCTTCTCCTCCATTTGAAAACGTGGACGTTATCATCACAACTGTCTGATTACAATCAACGCAAGTCATCAGAATCAGGTAATACACCAACTTATATTCTTGTCTTCATGAAAGAAAGGAATCTATATGTGTTAAACATGCATGTATATTCATTAAAACCCCTTTAACATGTAAACAAAAACAGCTAAATAAATACATATAAATTATATACTGTATATATCAATGTATATGTATGTATGTATATATATATATATATATATATATATATATATATATATATATATATATATATATATATATATATATATATATATATATATGAGTGTGTATGTTACTCATCAGTTACTCAGTACTTGAGTAGTTTTTTCACAACATACTTTTTACTTTTACTCAAGTAAATATTTGGGTGACTACTCCTTACTTTTACTTGAGTAATAAATCTCTAAAGTAACAGTACTCTTACTTGAGTACAATTTCTGGCTACTCTACCCACCTCTGCTCACGTGCTAGCATGCTAACATTAGTATGCAAATGTTTTATGCTAGCTTTTTTTTTTTTTTTCATTTTGTGTGTTTCAAACAAATATTTAGCACTATCTTAGAGGTTTGTTTACTTTTACTATGTCATCATGCTAATGCTATGTTAGCATGCTCACATTTTATGATATTTTTTTACAAATCAACCTAAAAATCTAACATTTTGATATTTAGCACAATCTTAGAGGTATGTTTACTTTTACTATGTCATCGTGCTAATGTTATGTTAGCATGCTAACATTTGATGCTATCTTTTTTTTTTTTTTTTACAAATATTGTATGTTTCAACCTAAAAATCTTCTATTTTGATATTTAACACTATCTTAGAGATACGTATGTTTACTTTTACTATGTCATCATGCTAATGTTATGTTAGCATGCTAACATTTTATATCTTTTTTACAAATCAACCTAAAAATGTAACATTTTGATATTTAACACGATCTTAGAGGTATGTTTACTTTTACTATGTCATCAAGCTAATGTTATGTTAGCATGCTAACATTTTATGATATCTTTTTTACAAATCAACCTAAAAATCTAACATTTTGATATTTAACACGATCTTAGAGGTGTTTACTTTTACTATGTCATCATGCTAATGTTATGTTAGCATGCTTACATTTTATGCTATCTTTTTTTTTTTTTACAAATATTTTATGTTTCAACCTAAAAATCTTGTATTTTGATATTTAACACTATCTTAGAGATACATATGTTTACTTTTACTATGTCATCATGCTAATGTTATGTTAGCATGCTTACATTTTATGGTATTTTTTTTTTTACAAATCGTGTATGTTTCCACCTAAAAATCTTGAATTTTAATATTTAACACTATCTTAGAGGTATGTTTACTTTTACTATGTCATCATGCTAATGTTATGTTAGCATGCTTACATTTTATGCTATCTTTTTTTACAAATATTGTATGTTTCCACCTAAAAATCTTGAATTTGAATATTTAACACTATCTTAGAGGTATGTTTACTTTTACGATGTCATCATGCTAATGTTATGTTAGCATGCTTACATTTTAGGCTATCTTTTTTTTACAAATATTGTATGTTTCCACCTAAAAATCTTGAATTTTAATATTTAACACTATCTTAGAGGTATGTTTACTTTTACGATGTCATCATGCTAATGTTATGTTAGCATGCTTACATTTTATGCTATCTTTTTTTTACAAATATTGTATGTTTCAACCTAAATATCTTCTATTTTGATATTTAACACTATCTTAAAGATATGTATGTTTACTCTTACTATGTCATCATGCTAATGTTATGTTAGCATGCTAACATTTTATATCTTTTTTACAAATCAACCTAAAAATGTAACATTTTGATATTTAACACGATCTTAGAGGTATGTTTACTTTTACTATGTCATCAAGCTAATGTTATGTTAGCATGCTAACATTTTATGATATCTTTTTTACAAATCAACCTAAAAATCTAACATTTTGATATTCAACACGATCTTAGAGGTATGTTTACTTTTACTATGTCATCATGCTAATGTTATGTTAGCATGCTTACATTTTATGCTATCTTTTTTTTTTTTTTTACAAATATTTTATGTTTCAACCTAAAAATCTTGTATTTTGATATTTAACACTATCTTAGAGATACATATGTTTACTTTTACTATGTCATCATGCTAATGTTATGTTAGCATGCTTACATTTTATGCTATCTTTTTTTACAAATATTGTATGTTTCAACCTAAAAATCTTGAATTTTAATATTTAACACTATCTTAGAGGTATGTTTACTTTTACTATGTCATCATGCTAATGTTATGTTAGCATGCTTACATTTTATGCTATCTTTTTTTACAAATATTGTATGTTTCAACCTAAAAATCTTGAATTTTAATATTTAACACTATCTTAGAGGTAGGTTTACTTTTACTATGTCATCATGCTAATGCTATGTTAGCATGCTTACATTTTATGGTATTTTTTTTTACAAATCGTGTATGTTTCCACCTAAAAATCTTGAATTTTAATATTTAACACTATCTTAGAGGTATGTTTACTTTTACTATGTCATCATGCTAATGTTATGTTAGCATGCTTACATTTTATGCTATCGTTTTTTTTTTTTTACAAATATTGTATGTTTCAACCTAAAAATCTTCTATTTTGATATTTAACACTATCTTAGAGATACGTATGTTTACTTTTACTATGTCATCATGCTAATGTTATGTTAGCATGCTAACATTTTATATATTTTTTACAAATCAACCTAAAAATGTAACATTTTGATATTTAACACGATCTTAGAGGTATGTTTACTTTTACTATGTCATCAAGCTAATGTTATGTTAGCATGCTAACATTTTATGATATCTTTTTTACAAATCAACCTAAAAATCTAACATTTTGATATTTAACACGATCTTAGAGGTATGTTTACTTTTACTATGTCACCATGCTAATGTTATGTTAGCATGCTTACATTTTATGCTATCTTTTTTTTTTTTTACAAATATTTTATGTTTCAACCTAAAAATCTTGTGTTTTGATATTTAACACTATCTTAGAGATACATATGTTTACTTTTACTATGTCATCATACTTATGTTATGTTAGCATGCTAACATTTTATGATATCTTTTTTACAAATCAACCTAAAAATCTAACATTTTGATATTCAACACGATCTTAGAGGTATGTTTACTTTTACTATGTCATCATGCTAATGTTATGTTAGCATGCTTACATTTTATGATATCTTTTTTACAAATCAACCTAAAAATCTAACATTTTGATATTCAACACGATCTTAGAGGTATGTTTACTTTTACTATGTCATCATGCTAATGTTATGTTAGCATGCTTACATTTTATGCTATCTTTTTTTACAAATATTGTATGTTTCAACATAAAATCTTACACTTTGATATTTGACACTATCTTAGAGGTATGTTTAGTTTTACTATGTCATCATGCTAATGTTATGTTAGCATGCTTACATTATATGCTATTTTTTACAAATATTGTATGTTTCAACATAAAAATCTTGAATTGTGATATTTAACACTATCTTAGAGGTATGTTTACTTTTACGATGTCATCATGCTAATCTTATGTAAGCATGCTAAGATACAACACTTTTTTTTTGCTAATTTTGAATGTTTCAAGCGATAAATCATGGTTTTTGATCGTTGGCGCCATCTTAGAAGCATGCTAACTTATCCTATGTTAGTATACTAACAGTTTGTGCAAGCCTTTTAGCTAATTTTGGTTCTACCTGGTCAACTTATGGTTCTACCTTGTCAAGCTCGGGTTCTAACATATTAAGCCGGCCATACTATAGCTGCATGTGCTTTAAAGTAGTCTGTGTACAGCTTGTCTCCTTCCCTTCCCTGCGTTCCATCCTTCATGTCATCACGCTAACGTTTGATGCCATCTTTTTTGTTAGTTTTGTATGATTAAACCTCAAAATCATGGTTTGTGATACATCTTAGAAATATGCTAACTCATCCTATGGTTAGCATGCTAACATTTTGTGCAAGCATTTTAACATGTTTGAACCTAAAAATCACAGATTTTGATACGAGGCACCATCTAACAAGTATGTTCACTTCTCTTTTTTTGTTTTATGCTATTTGTTTAAACTTAAAAATCATGTTTTTTTGACAGTTGGCTTTATCCTACAAGTATGCAAACTACTTCTAAATTAGCATGCTAACGTTTTAAGCTAACATTATGCTCATTTCCTTTGTATGATCCTAAAAATCATGGATTTTGATAGTTGCTGCCATTTAGGGGTTAGTATGCTAATTGATTCCAAGTTCCCACTAGTTTTTATTGCGAGCAGTTCAGAGAACAGAGAGCAGGCCCATCAACATTTTCGCGGGAATTTTCCAGTATTGTGTTTTAGTCAGAGGTTAAGTTTTGGGACGCGCCCACATTACTCGACCAATCACAAGCGAGCATTCTATGATAGCTCCCAAAACAGCCTAAACCGACTATTGTGTTTGTTTTGCTGCTGTGCTGCACAAAATCAACTTATTATTGCGAGGTCGTCGCTAAACTAACGGGGTCACGAAGCATCGCGAGACTTGAAATGTCAGTAAAGGCAACACGTTATTTGGGAGAATGCACCAAGGCTCTAATAAAGTTACCCTTATTTTTCCACATGTTTACATCTTAATCATGCACCCGATTGCTTTATTCTGCAAACTATACGCTTCAATCACATATTTCGCTAGTTTTAATCCCATTTTTCGCTGGTTTATATAGTACTTCCGGTGTGTCCACATCACAACATTCTTCTTCATGCTAACTCGACCTTCGACGGTGCGAGCAAAGCGACGCTACAAAGCATAAAAAAAGACATTTGACTGGACTTACATTGACTCTAAATGTTCTGTGTTGAAGCAGCCTCCATCCTGTACGTCCTGTCGTCCGCCGTGCGGCGTGGAAACACAACTTATACATTTTGTTCACAAAACTACTGCCAACAGTCGCCATTGCAACCGTCCTTGCGCTCTTCGTTCGCCCGCTGGCTCGTCGCAGACGTTGCACGCCGGTGATGACAAATATTTGAAACCCGACCGGGACAAAATATTTATCACGTTTCAACGCGAATTTGGGACAAGTCGAATAACTCTACGTAGCACAGAGACGTGCACGGCAACGGAAGCGACGTGAACCTTCAAAATAAAACAAATGAATCGAGCATCACTTTTTTTTTTTTTTTTTTCTCTTTCCCTTTTTCATTTCTTTTATTGTAACTGGATCTGCGTATGTTCTGTAACTGGATCTGTGTACTGTTATTTTATTTTATTTATTTATTTTCCTTTTTTTTTTGTAACTCGATCTGTGTACTATTTTATTATTTGAGAATTTTCTTTTTCCTTTCTATTATTGTAACTGGATCTGTGTACTGTTATTTTATTATTTTGAGTAGAGATATTATCGGCCGATAAATGCTTTAAAATGTAATATCGGAAATGATCGGTTTTTGTATCATTGTTTTTATTTTTATTCTTTATTTTTATTAAATCAACATAAAAAAACACAAGATACATTTACAATTAGTGCACCAACCCAAAAAAACTCGCATTTACACTCATTCACATTAATTCACACAAAATGGTTGTTTCTTTCTGTTATTAATATTCTATTAATATTCTGGTTCCTACATTATATATAGTCTGCAGGGATACAGTCCGTAAGCACACATCAGGCCCGGCCCTAACCAATCTGGCGCCCTAGGCAAGATTTTAGGTGGCGCCCCCCCACATCGGCAGTGAAGTGTATATACTCACAAGAAATCGAATAGCTTTGTCTTTGACCTTTTTTTTTTTACTTACAACTATACCTAATATATAAAGGGGTGGAAAAGTGACTATTACCTGCAGGGCAAACATTAGCTAACCAGAAGGCAATAACAATGTAAACAAAAAACACCTGCTTAAAAGATCTAATACAAATGTCCCAGAGGAATGTAGGTGGGAGTACTGTAATTACCTAACGTTACATTATTATTTTCCATAACAATTTAGCCCCCTCCACAATATTAACCCGACGTTAAAACAGAACTAGCTATTTATTGATTAGCAATTGCCGACTCATGTAACATTAGCTTAATGCTAAAAA
This sequence comes from Nerophis lumbriciformis, assembly GCF_033978685.3. Classification (NCBI taxonomy): domain Eukaryota; kingdom Metazoa; phylum Chordata; class Actinopteri; order Syngnathiformes; family Syngnathidae; genus Nerophis; species Nerophis lumbriciformis. Next base: position 7,447,681 of record NC_084564.2, read on the forward strand.
GCCAGGTTACTATCACATTCTGTAACAGACAAATAATTTCATGTAGGCTAACGTTACCTACTTGCTACCTCTGTCTTTTCTCGTTTCTCCTCCTCTTCTTTTCTCTTTTTTCTTCCCTGGGCACCTGACAGTTTGGGCCGTTTTGACATCTTGTGTTGATTTTTTGATGTGGTGACGTCCAAAAAGAGTCATGATACGGGAAGGGAGGGGGCGCACCGTGCGGGGGGAGGAGGGGGGGGGGGGGGGGGCGTAATGTTGTAACAAATAATATTTCTATTAAATAGGCTTTACTTTGCATTTTAATTAACGTGGGATTATTTTTTGTATTTAGAAATAATAGTACCAACTTTTTTTCTCTTTTTTTTTTTCTTCTCTCCAACATTTGTGGCACTTGCGTGGCGCCCCCTGATGGACGGCGCCCTTAGCATTTGCCTATACGGCCTATGCCACGGGCCGGCCCTGGCACACATGATTGTGCGTGCTGCTGGTCCACTAATAGTACTAACCTTTAACAGTTAATTGTACTCATTTTCATTAATTACTAGTTTCTATGTAACTGTTTTTATATTGTTTTACTTTCTTTTTTATTCAAGAAAATGTTTTTTATTTATTTATCTTATTTTATTTTATTAATTAAAAAAAAAAAAAGGACATTATCTTCACCATACCTGGTTGTCCAAATTAGGCATAATAATGTGTTAATTACACGACTGCATATATCGGTATCGCTTGATATCGGTATCGGTAATTAAAGAGTTGGACATTATCGGAATATCGGATATCGGCAAAAAGCCATTATCGGACATCCCTAATTTTGAGAATTTTCTTTTTGTTTTTCCTTTCTTTTATTTGTAATTGGATTTGTGTATGTTTTCTTGTCCTGGGCATGACGTAAAAGTGCATCCAGCAGTGGAGGCTCCTCTATGGGGTCTTGGGGCACTAAGAGGTTAACCCCTTTACTACTGTTACCCCATGTGGCCCTTGGCAAAGGCCTAGTACCTGACTACCCCCTAGCCAGGGATACGGTAAAGACTTCAACGGCGGAGCAGGCGGAAGACGGTAGATTTAAGAACTACCACAACGGCTGCGATGGCGGAAGAAGGCTGCAGCAGAAAAGGGTCCCCAGTCGTCTTGGACTCCATGCCACTGGACCCTGACCCCATTCTGTCAAGGATCGTGTGGTGAGTGTCTGTGCACCAGTCTCGCCACGTTAAACAAAGTCCCGCACAGGCATCCTCCATAAAGGGATACACCCCTACCAGGAGGATCGTCATACTCGTTCGAGTGACCGCCGATGATGTTTTGTAACTGTATCTGTGTATTATTATTTTACTTTGAACTTTTGAAAAAGGACCCCAGGAAGACTAGCCTGGCGTCTGTGCGTCGGCTAATGGGGATCCTCAATAAACAATAAACAATCTCAAGGTTATGTTTTTCCAAAATATTTTTTCTGATAAACTGTTGTATTTAAGCCAATCTACAATATTACATTTCAAGCGCGGTGCAGGTATTCAACTTCCTGTATATATGTTTGTGGTAATGCATAAATCATAACACTAGTCTAGACATTTTGTCATCATTCCTGAAATAATAAGTCATTTGACTCAAGAAAAGATCATATGTGATGTTTTAACAGCATATTGACAATGTACAAGACATATGTTACGAATAAACCAGTGTTATTATTTTGAATATTTCGGTGTACCAAACGTTATTTTTTATTATTTTTTATTTTATAAACCTTTATTTATAAATTGCAACACTTACAAACAATTGAGAAATAATAATAATCAAAATAAGTACAAAAACAGTACAAAACAGCGCCAGGGGTTGTAAACTCAATAAAGTAACTAAAATAGAATGCAAAATATATACTGTATATATATCATACTTGCCAACCCTCCCGAATTTTCCGGGAGACTCCCGAAATTCAGTGCCTCTCCCGAAAACCTCCCGGAACAAATATTCTCCCGAAAATCTCCCGATTTTCAGCCATGCGGACCTGAGTGAGGACAGCCTTTTTTCACAACGGGAGGACAACAGGGTGACAAGAACTAAATCATCCAGACTAGAGACAAATTGTATTATTATGTTTATCTTACCTAAAAATAAATATATTTATTAATTAAAAAAAACAAAAAACAAAAAACACATTTTTACTATATTTTGCTAAAAACATCAAAATTAATTGTATTTTTATTTGTATTTTTTCTGACTCCTTACTACATCCAGCCATAGAATTAAAATAAACATATTTGAAATAATTCATTTTAAATTATCATAATAATTCATTTAAAATGACCATATTTAATTATTAAAATAACTGCTTGTTTATCAACAACTTTAGCATTTTATTCATTACATTTTGAAGCTCTCAGAAGCCAAGTTATGTTATATTCCTTAAGATTTATTTATGCAAGTTTGAAGTATCAATTATCTAAACACAGTTTTGTTTGCATATTTTCAGGATATATATATATATATAGACATGCACCTGGGGATAGGTTGATTGGCAACACTAAATTGGCCCTAGTGTGTGGATGTGAGTATGAATGTTGTCTGTCTATCTGTGTTGGCCCTGCGATGAGATGGCGACTTGTCCAGGGTGTACGCCGCCTTCCGCCCGATTGTAGCTGAGATAGGCTCCAGCGCCCCCCGCGACCCCAAAGGGAATAAGCGGTAGAAAATGGATGGATGGATATATATATATATGTATGAAATACTTGACTTGGTGAATTCTAGCTGTCAATATACTCCTCCCCTCTTAACCACGCCCCCCACCCCCGACCACGCCCCCCACCCTCCACCCCTCCCACTTCCCGAAATCGGAGGTCTCAAGGTTGGCAAGTATGATACATATATTGTTGTGATTAGCTATACACGAGAAGTATTAAAGACTAATCTGGATAATAACTGGATGTAGAAAACTCTTATTTCTCAGTTTAGCCCAGGAGCTTTTTATTTATTTTAAATCTTGGTCGAACACCGGTATTTCCCCCTTTTTCCGGTTAGTGAAGCGCAATACATCCTGTTACAGCAGTAAGGATACACACTTTCACAATAAAGGTTTAAGCAGTAAACATTACATATATATATATAACAAAGTGCAAAGCCACAGGCTCACACAAGTTCGGTAAATAATTTAAATTTTGAACACAGCATCATCGTTTTCACAGCTTTTTGGTTGTTCGAGGTAGAGAGTGTTTTAACGTAGAGTTCTAATTCTTTTTTTTAAAGGCACAAAAAACAGGTCGGGTATTGAGAAACTTACATTTATGAATATAAAACTTAGCCAATAGTAAAATGAGGTTGCAGAGGTAAAATTCCTTTTCAAATTTTGTTTCATACAGTGTAAAACCAAATAGCACATTCGGTGTACCAAACGGAAGTGAACCTGGCATACCAGGAGGATGCCGCCCAGTGATGTCATCAGAATGCGCCACGCAGGCACAATAAACACGGATGACGTCACCATCCCGCGACACAATTCCCTCGGCACGATGGAGGAGTGTAGTCCTCCTACGGTTTATCTCCGAGAGTTTGGCTGCGAACAAAGTTTACTCTCCCGTCCTGACGGCTCGGCGTCTTTCGTCCAGGGTAACAACTTCAAGAATTTTCACTCGGATTTAGCATTCTTAGCTGAACGTTAGCTGTGTCGCAGGCTAGCTAGTCCAGTGTACATCATCATAATTGCCGTTGTAAGGTTCATAATGTACCAGAAAGTTCGACGTTCTTAAATATAACTATGTTTAACCTGCGTTTTTGTGCTTGACCTGTTCAAATAATAAGCTACGTTCTCAGAGTTAACAGAGCTGGTTCCTATATATCAGTGTTTTTCAACCACTGTGCCGCGGCACACTAGAGATTATCTAATTTAATAATAATTAAAGCTGCAAGCAGCGTTGGACGGGCCCGCGTATTTGGCAGGTGCTAGTCCTAAGTGTCCCAATACTTTTGTCTACTTTTAGTCTGAAGTGTCCCAAGACTTTTGTCTAGTGTACCTACCTTGTCTGCATTGTGTGGGCACTTTGGTGCTTCCTGCTTTTAAGCAGCCATCTTTAAAAAACAGCACCGCAGGAGCATCAGCGCAGCTGGTCTTTGAAGGGTCATAAAATCAAAACCGGAGCAGGTATTAAAAATCCCATCTATACTTTTAATCACAAGGGTTTTATCTCTCACCAGTGTTAGTTTGAAGGCGAAACGACAAACGCTCTCAGAGGAGATAGATTTTGAAGAAAGGTGACCGGTTTTTTAAAAATGTTTGTTTTGAAGGGGGAATAGCAAACTTCCTGTTGATTTTTGCTGGGGGTTGTGAATTTATGAAATGTAGGTCTAAGTGAGACCTACGGAGAGGTTTTTGTTTCATGTCTCTCCGACCTTCCCAGTGGGAGTTACAGGCAGTTTTGTAATTTTTTTCTTCCGAGGAGCAGTTTTTTCTCCGTTTTATTCAAAAATTGCTCTAGAGCGCAATTTTTGAATTTGGGGTTAGGTTTTTTTATTAGATCTCAGTTTTTGCCAGTCCTGATGTGTGCGTTCAGTTTGGTGAGTTTTGAAGCATGTTAAGGGGGTCAAATTGCAGCTCAAAGGGAAAGTGACTGTTTTTAGTACTTTTTTGTCTTGAAGGGGGAATTGCCAACTTCCTGTTGATTTTAGCCCGAGGATGTACAATTATGAGAACTAGGTCTAAGTCAGACCTACATAGAGGATTTTGTTTCATGTTTTTCCGACCTTCCTAGTGGGAGTTACAGGCAGTCTAGTTTTTTTTTTCCCTAGGGGGCGCTAGAGCGCAATTTTTATTTTTGGGGTTTGGTTTTTTTTTATCAAAAGGCAATTTTCGCAGGTCCTGATGTGTGGGTCAAATTTGGTGAGTTTTGAAGCATGCTAAGTGGGTCAAATTAGTGTTCAAAGAGGCGGCGGTAGAATAAAGAAAGAATAAAGAATAATAAAACGTTACAATAACAATAGGTCCTTATGTCCCATTGCATAAGGACTCCCTGTGGGAGTCCTTTTGCAATGGGCCATTGCGGGCCCTAATAATAGATTTTATTTGTAAAAAAAAAAAAAAACACTTTACATTGGTGTACAGTTCCACTAATGGACATTGGAGTGTTACTTTCAAAGGCAAAATTAAAGTATTGCTAGAAACATAATTTTATATGGGACTTTATTGTATTATATGTATAGTACATGTTCCAAAAAAGAAAAAAAGCATAAAACACCACCAGAATTAGAGATATTACAAGTCAAAGTGGTGTAACTAAACATTACCCCATAAGATGAAGGCAATTTCATTTTATTCATATTTGAAATGTATTCAATGTTTATAAATGAATATTTAAATATACTAAATGTAAAAAAGGGAATAAATATTCAAAATAAGATCATTAAATGAAATCTAGTTTGGTTACGCCATCATGAGCGCAACACAAGGTTGTAAAAGTTTCAACTACTATTCTAAATAAGATGTCAAAAGCAAACTGAAATCCAATACACACAGCTTAAAGATTGATCAATACTTATTTAAATTTAGTAATACTGCCCTGCGATGAGGTGGCGACTTGTCCAGGGTGTACCCCGCCTTCCGCCCGATTGTAGCTGAGATAGGCTCCAGGGCCCCCCACGATCCCGAAGGGAATAAGCGGTGGGGGGATGGAATACATAAATATGATGATTTATCAAAATATAAAAGAAATATACCTGAACAGACCGCTCATGATGGTTACACCAAAAAGTAACGCTATGAATCGCGTTTTTCCAAGGTTTTGGGGCATTTTTATGCTATTTCCAAGCATCTCCTTGTTTATTATCGTTGATTTTAAATGGTCAAACTAATGCATATTATATATGCATGCCCTAGTAAACAAAAAAAAAGTAATATTTATTTTGATTCTTACATTTTGAAGTAGGGCAGCACGGTGGAAGAGGGGTTAGTGCATCTGCCTCACAATACGAAGGTCCTGAGTAGTCCTGGGTTCAATCCCGGGCTTGGGATATTTCTGTGTGGAGTTTGCATGTTCTCCCCATGACTGCGTGGGTTCCCTCCGGGTACTCCGGCTTCCTCCCACCTCCAAAAACATGCACCTGGGGATAGGTTGATTGGCAACACTAAATTGGCCTTAGTGTGTGAATGTTGTCTGTCTATCTGTGTTGGCCCTGCGATGAGGTGGCGACTTGTCCAGGGTGTACCCCGCCTTCCGCCCGATTGTAGCTGAGATAGGCTCCAGCGCCCCCCGCGACCCCAAAGGGAATAAGCGGTAGAAAATGGATGGATAAATATGATGATTTATCAAAATATAAAAGAAATATACCTGAACAGAACGCTCATGATGGTTACACCAAAAAGTAACGCTATGAATCGCGTTTTTCCAACGTTTTGGGGCATTTTTATGCTATTTCCAAGCATCTCCTTTTTATTATCGTTGATTTTAAATGGTCAAACTAATGCATATTATATATGCATGCCCTAGTAAACAAACAAAAAAAGTCATATTTATTTTGATTGTTACATTTTGAAGTACATTTGTGCAGGTGGGTGCGAATGTACCCATTACCAGAGCTGTACACATTGAGTAAACAACCTCAAAGTGCTACAGTGTATTAAAAAAATAAATAAATAAAAAGATAATACAAAATAAATAAAAATAAAAACTAGAACAGCCAAATAGCTAAAACTAGTATGCATAAGAAGGGTTTTTGAGCCTTTTTAAAAAGCATCCACAGTCTGTGGTGCCCTCAGGTGGTCAGGGAGAGCGTTTCACAGACTGGCAGCGGCGGAGCAAAAAGCCCGGTCTCCCATTGTTCGTAGCTTTGTCCTCGGAGGTTGGAGGAGGTTAGCCTGTCCGGAGCGTAGGTGTCGTGTGGAGGATTTGGGGGTGAGTAGTTCTTTGAGGTAGAGGGGGGCATTTCCATGGAGGCACTGGTGGGTTAGTAGGGAGACTTTGTATTCAAGCCTGAGTGGAACAGGAAGCCAGTGAAGGGATTTGAGAGTTGGTGTGATATGGTCATATTTCCGCACTCTCATCAGGATCCTAGCAGCACTATTCTGTATGTATTGTAGCTTCTGGATGTTCTTGCTGGGGATCCCGACAAGAAGTGTGTTGCTGTTGCACAGTTGTTTTATTTGAGCCTCAAAGGTCAAGTGAGGGTCCATTCACTAATTTCACCTATTTGGGGTAAAAATATTTTTTGCAAACCAGTAATTCTAGTCTGCAAATGATGTGTTGTTGTTGAGTGTCGGTGCTGTCTAGAGCTTGGCAGAGTAACCGTGTAATACTCTTCCATATCAGTAGGTGGCGGCCGGTAGCTAATTGCTTTGTATATGTCGGAAACAGAGGGAGGCAGTGTGAAGCTAAAAAGGTATTTAATGCTTAAACCGAAAATAAACAAAAGGTAAGTGCCCCTAAGAAAAGGCATTGAAGCTTAGGGAAGGCTATGCAGAACAACAATAAAACTGAACGGGCTACAAAGTCAACAAAAAACAGAATGCTGGACGACAGCAAAGACTTACTGCGGAGCAAAGACGGCGTCCACAATGTACATCCGCACAAGACATGACAATCGACAATATCCACAGAAAGAAGGATAAAAACAAAGTAGATGCGGGAAACATCGCTCAAAGGAAGACATGAAACTGCTACAGGAAAATACCAAAAAAAGAGAAAAAGTCAGCAAAATAGGAGCGCAAGTCAAGAACTAAAACATTGCACATAGGAAAACAGCAAAAAAAGTCTAAATAAGTCAGGGTGTGATGTGACAGGTGGTGACAGTACACCTACTTTGAGACAAGAGCTATAGTGATGCATGCTTGGTTATGGTTTAAAGTAGGGATGTCCGATAATGGCTTTTTGCCGATATCCGATATTGTCCAACTCTTTAATTACCGATACTGATATCAACTGATACCGATATATACAGTCGTGGAATTAACACATTATTATGCCTAATTTGGACAACCAGTTATGTTGAAGATAAGGTCCTTTTTTTAAAAATTATAAAATAAAATAAGATTAACAAATTAAAAACATTTTCTTGAATAAAAAAAGAAAGTAAAACAATATAAAAACAGATACATAAAAACTAGTTTATAATGAAAATGAGTAAAATTAAGTGTTAAAGGTTAGTATTATTAGTGGACCAGCAGCACGCACAATCATGTGTGCTTACGGACTGTATCCCTTGCAGACTGTATTGATATATATTGATATATAATGTAGGAACCACAATATTAATAACAGAAAGAAACAACCCTTTCGTGTGAATGAGTGTGAATGGGGGAGGGAGGTTTTTTGGGTTGGTGCACTAATTGTAAGTGTATCATGTTTTTTTTATGTTGATTTAATAAAATAAAAAAACAACAAAAAAACGATACCGATAATTAAAAAACGATACCGATAATTTCCGATATTACATTTTAAAGCATTTATCGGCCGATAATATCCGCAGGCCAATAATATCGGACATCTGTAGTTTAAAGTCATATCCAACAATTGCGACGACGACTTTTTACTGTCGACTGAGTTTCGTTTTTTTAATGATTTCTGCTGGTCGTGTGCCTCCGCATTTTTTCAACGCAAAAAATGTGCCTTGGCTCAAAAAAGGTTGAAAAACACTGCTCTCTATTGTGTTTGGATTTTAATATGCACCGCTGTTTCTAATATATAATATTCATATTTGGACCCTCTCTTATAGTTAGGTAGCCAAAATGTTATAAAGCACCACATTTAAAACATGTCGTACTAAATTTGTGTTATGTAGTATTAGAGATAGTTGGTAGGGCTGCACGATTTTAAGTAAAAAAAATAATTGTGATGTTTCTCTCCGAAATGGCGATTGAATTTGCGATGTTCGTATTTTATATATATATATATATATATATATATATATATATATATATATATATATATATATACAGTACAGTACAGGCCAAAAGTACTGACACACCTCATTCAATGTGGAGTTATGTACTTAACAACAAAATGTGAAATAACTGAAAGCATGTTTTATGTTCTAGTTTCTTCAAAATAGCCCCCCTTTGCTCTGATTACTGCTTTGCACACTCTTGGCTTTCTCTCCATGAGCACACCTGTAAAGTGAAAACCATTTCAGGTGACTACCTCTTGAAGCCCATGGAGAGAATGCCAAGAGTGTGCAAAGCAGTAATCAGGGCAAATGGTGGCTATTTTGAAGAAAGTATAATATAAAACATGTTTTCAGTTATTTCACCTTTTTTTTGTTTGTTAAGTACGTAACTCCACATGTGTTCATTCATTGTTTTGATGTCTTCAGTGACAATCTACAATGTAAATAGTCATGAAAATATAGAAATTGCATTGAATGAGATGGTGTGTCCAAACTTTTGACTTGTACTGTATATATATATATATATGTATATATATATATATATATATATATATATATGCTTATAGACTGTCGATCAACATAAGATTGTCTGGAGGTGCCACACATATATACAATAATATTTGGCTTTATTCAGACAGACTCTGAGCTTTTGTCCATGCGCTTAAACGGAATAAATAACAAAAAAACAACAACTATGCAGCGATGATAATGTAATGTAATCATCATTTATACCACAGGTGTCAAACTCAAGGCCCGGGGTCCAGATCTCGGCCGCCACATCATTTTATATGTCCCGCGAAATATAATAATATTAATTTTCTTACTAAATATTTGTTCTTTTCATTTTGACATTCAAAATATACATGAACTGCATGCTTATCTTTATATACATATCTTTTAAAATGTAATATCTAATAATGCAACAAAATGTTATATTAAAAAAAAAAAAAAGTACTTGAATATCAGCTTGACTTATGATTTCCAAGCAAGTTATCAGATTGTGCACTGTAAAAATGACAACAGACTTTACGGTAGAATTCTGGCAACTGATCTGGCGTTTTTTTTGGTTTTTTTACAAAAAAGACAACATTGGTACTGTTTGTGTTTCCAGTAATACGCTATTAAATCAACAATTCTAGATTTTACTGTTAAAAGAGTGGTACTGTTTTTCCATTCTATTTACAGTAATATTCCGTAAAAAAAACACTGCAACTTTCACGATAACATTTTGGCAACTGAGTGAGTTTTTTTTTATTTTATTTTTTTAAAGTAAACTCTATTGAGTTATTTTCAAGCGAATGTAGAAAAAAGCTAATAATCAAATACTATATCATGAGCCAAATCCTTATACTTTTTTTTTTACTTATATATTGACAAGTGGCCCTCTGTGGGCAGACAAAACTGTGATGTGGCCCTCAATGAAAACAAGTTTGACACCCCTGATTTACACTAATAATGCAAGTAACCATATAAAAGGATATCAACATTTCCTTTTCTCATTACTGTAGAATTGTTTAACAATGTACTGTAATTGGAAGGTAAATAGCTTTGTTATCCTAAACCAGGGGTCGGCAACCCGCGGCTCTAGAGCCGCATGCATGCGGCTTTTTAGCGCCGCCCTAGTGGCTCTCTGGAGCTTTTTTAAAAATGTATGAAAAATGGCAAAATAATAGGGGGAAAAAAATATTTTTTTGTTTTAATATGGTTTCTGTAGGAGGACAATCATGACACAAGCCTCCCTAATTGTTACAAAGCACACTGTTTATATTAAACATGCTTCACTGATTCCAGTATTTGGCGAGCGCCGTTTTCTCCTACTAATTTTGGCGGTCCTTGAACTCACCGTAGTTTGTTTACATGTATAACTTTCTCCGACTTTCTAGGACGTGTTTTATGCCACTTCTTTTTCTGTCTCATTTTGTCCACCAAACTTTTAACGTTGTGCATGAAAGGTGAGTTTTGTTGATGTTATTGACTTGTGTGGAGTGCTAATCAGACATATTTGGTCACTGCATGACTGCAAGCTAATCGATGCTAACATGCTATTTAGGCTAGCTATATGTACATATTGCATCATTATGCCTCATTTGTAGCTATATTTGAGCTCATTTAGTTTCCTTTAAGTCCTCTTAATTCAATTTATATCTCATGACACACTATCTGTATGTAATATGGCTTTTAATTTTTTGCGGCTCCAGACAGATTTGTTTTTGTATTTTTGGTCCAATATGGCTCTTTCAACATTTCGGGTTGCCGACCCCTGTCCTAAACAAACAAATTAAATAGAAGAGAAAGGTCAAAGGTTGCTTTTTGTTCATACGCCATCACGTGACCACAGAATTCTTGCTCGGTCCTTCGTGTTGAAGGGCTCATATTGCCATCAACTCCCAGCAGTTTCCACAAGTTTGTTGTGTTTGGACCAAAACATCATTCCCTATCTGTGATTAATTAACAATGCTGTTTTTTTTTGTGTTCTGTGTGTAGGAGACACAAGCGTGCTCGCTGCAGTGTATGGACCAGCTGAAGTTAAAGTCAGTAAAGAAATCTATGATCGAGCGACACTGGAGGTCCTCGTACAACCCAAAGTTGGCCTTCCAAGTAAGTCTTCTCTCATTTATCACCTTCATTCCAAAGTAGATCTTCGCTATTTGTGGTGTTTTTGCTCGAAGACCCCCAAGGAATAGCAACAAAAAATGCAAGTCATGTGCACACCCCAAAAATGCCCATTTTTGACGCCCTATAACACGGGTGTCAAACTCGTTTGCATTGAGGGCCAAGTTGCAGTTTTGGCTGCCCTCAGAGGGCCGGCCGCTTGTAACATTAATAAAAGAAACATACATGTACAAAACCCAAACCAGTGAAGTTGTCACGTTGTGTAATTCGTAAATAAAAAGAGAATACAATGATTTGCAAATAAACTTCTATTCAATTGAATAGACTACAAAGACAAGATATTTCATGTTCACACTGAGAAACTACATTTTTTTTTGCAAATAATAATTAACTTAGAAGTTAATGGCAGCAACACATTGCAAAAAAGTTGTCACAGGGGCATTTTTACCACTGTGTTACATGGCCTTTCCTTTTAACAACACTCAGTAAACGTTTGGGAACTGAGGAGACACATTTTTGAAGTGGAATTATTTCACATTCTTGCTTGATGTACAGCTTAAGTTGTTCAACAGTCTCCCTTCCGCTATTTTAGGCTTCATATTGCACCACACATTTTCAATAGGAGACAGGTCTGGACTACAGGCAGGCCAGTCTAGTACCCGCACTCTTTTACTATGAAGCCATGCTGTTGTAACACGTGGCTTGGCATTGTCTTGCTGAAATAAGCAGGGGCGTCCATGATAACGTTGCTTGGATGGCAACATATGTTGCACTAAAACCTGAATGTACCTTTCAGCATTAATGGTGCCTTCACATATGTGTAAGTTACCCATGCCTTGGGCACTAATACACCCCCATACCATCACACTAGGGCTGGGCGATATATCGATATACTCGATATACCGCGGGTTTGTCTCTGTGCGATATAGAAAATGACTATATCGTGATATTCGAGTATACGTTTTCACGCAGTTGCTTTTAGCTGCGGGCATTAAACTACATGCGTTCATACTTGCCAACCCTCACGGATTTTCCGGGAGACTCCCGAAATTCAGCGCCTCTCCCGAAAACCTCCCGGGACAAATTTTCTCCCGAAAATCTCCCGAAATTCAGGCGGAGCTGAAGGCCACGCCCCCTACAGCTCCATGCGGACCTCAGTCCGCTTTCCCACAATATAAAGAACGTCTACAGTAAAGCAGTCCGTCTGCCGTAAACAGCAATGTTGTGACACTCTTAAACAGAACAATACTGCCATCTAGTGCATTTGATGAAAGCACTTTTGTGCGTGCCACACAGCAATGCATAATCAGAGAGGGTGTTCAGCATGGTTAGAAAGATAGTGACAGAGAATAGAACAAGGATGGACAATTCAACCCTTAACTCAACAATGAGTAGATGAGTGTTATGTGTGTGTATATGTGTAAATAAATGAACACTGAAATTCAAGTATTTCTTTTATTTATATATATATATATATATATATATATATATATATAGCTAGAATTCACTGAAAGTCAATTATTTCTTATATATATATATATATATGTATATGTATATATGTATCCATCCATCCATCCATCCATTTTCTACCGCTTATTCCCTTTGGGGTCGCGGGGATATATATATATATATATATATATATATATATATATATATATATATATATGAAATACTTGACTTGGTGAATTCTAGCTGTAAATATACTCCTCCCCTCTTAACCACGCCCCCGCCCCAACCACGCCCCCCGCACCCACCCCCCACCTCCCGAAATTGGAGGTCTCAAGGTTGGCAAGTATGCATGCGTTTCTCACTCTTTCCTGTCTCTCCTTCTCACAGAGACTTTAAAACAAGCGCACCTTCTTACATACGTCACATACTGTCACGTGTGCAACGTCACACGCTCCCGCGGAGCGAGAGGTAGCGACGTGGTAACGTTAGCTGTGATGCTAACAGCTAACGGTGTGGTTTGAGTGGTAATACGAGAGAAAGAAGGTGCGAATCTGGTAACAAAAGAGGAATAATTAATTCCCAAGAAAAACAGCACGGGGTCCATCATCTGACGGTGGTTTGGCTTCAAGCGGGAATAGGTCTTTACATCATGTCAACATCTCTGTTCGGTGCCACACCAACTAAATGCCGAAGCAACTATTTCCACATCAACACCGTAGAACATATACCATTTGATATGCAGCTCATTTTTATGTGACACTTATTGAAATATCTTGTGTGTCATCATGCAGAAAAGTGCACTTATAGCTTGTTTTAAAATGTCTCTGACAATCTTGCACTTTCTGTTTTGGAAATGACATGAATGTTTATGCCACTGCTTAATAACTGTTTAATAAATACACTTTTGCTAAATTGACTTAGTTGTGATTTCCCTCTCTGCATGAAAGTTTAAGATGAGCATATATTAATGCAGTATGAAGAAGAATGTTTTAATGTAGACACATAGAATCATCATACTGCTGTGATTATATGCATCAAGTGTTCATTCAAGGCTAAGGCAAAACATCGAGATATATCTCGTGTATCGCGATATGGCCTACAAATATTGAGATATTAAAAAAAGGCCATATCGCCCAGCTCTACATCACACATGCTGACTTTTGAACATTGCGCCTTGAACAATCCGGATGGTTCTTTTCCTCTTTGGTCCGGAGGACACGACGTCCACAGTCTCCAAAAACAATTTGAAATGTGGACTCGTCAGAACACTATTCCACTTTGCATCAGTCCATCTTAGATGAGCTCCGGTCCAGCGAAACCTTTCTGGGTGTTGTTGATAAATGGCTTTGGCTTTGCATAGTAGAGTTTTAACTTGCACTTACAGATGTAGCGACCAACTGTAGTTACTGACAGTGGTTTTCTGAAGTGTTCCTGAGCCCATATGGGGATATCCTTTACACACTGATGTCGTTTTTTCATGCAGTACTGCCTGAGGGATCGAATAAAAAAAAAAAGAAAATTAATTTCACAGTGGTAATAAAAATATATAAATATACGGTGCACAAACATGGTATGTCTGAGGGATCGAAGGTCACAGGCATTCAATCAATCAATCAATCTTTATTTATATAGCCCTAAATCACAAGTGTCTCAAAGGGCTGCACAAGCCACAACGACATCCTCGGTACAAAGCCCACATACGGGCAAGGAAAAACTCACCCCAGTGGGACGTCGATGTGAATGACTATGAGAAACCTTGGAGAGGACCGCATATGTGGGTAACCCCCCCCCTCTAGGGGGGGGGTTTTCAGCCTTGCCGCTTACGTGCAGTGATTTCTCCAGATTCTCTGAACCTTTTGATGATATTACGGAGCGTAGATGGTGAAATCCCTAAATTCCTTGCAATAGCTGGTTGAGAAATGTTGTTCCTAAACAATTTGCTCAGGAATTTGTTGACAAAGTGGTGACCCTCGCCCCGTCCTTGTTTGTGAATGACTGAGCATTTCATGGAAGCTACTTTTATACCCAATCATGGCACCCACCTGTTCCCAATTAGCCTGTTCACCTGTGGGATGTTCCAAATAAGTCTTTGATGAGCGTTTCTCAACTTTCCCAGTCTTTTTTGCCACTTGTGCCAGCTTTTTTGAAACATGTTGCAGGCGTCAAATTCCAAATGAGCTAATATTTGCAAAAAATAACAAGGTTTCTCAGTTCGACCGTTAAATATCTTGTCTTTGCAGTCTATTCAATTGAATATAAGTTGAAAAGGATTTGCAAATCATTGTATACTGTTTTTATTTACCATTTACACAACGTGACAACTTCACTGCTTTTGGGGTTTGTACAATGCTGCATTATTGTTTGCAGAAGTTTTTTATTCAAGACAGAAGTATTTATTTAGTTGTTTGAAAATGATTCCATGAAAAGTACAATTTATATCTGGTCTGAAAGTAACATTATACACATAAGAATGTTGCTAAGTGTAAGAAGTAACTTTCGAATAACTAGTTTTCGATCAAATAAAGGCAAAACTTGTTTTGTCATTTGTATTCATTGGTTTCTTATATTTAGGCCATATGGCCCAGGCCCTTTGGTTTATCGTCAGAAATGTCTTATCATGGCAGGCCTCGTTGGCGAGGATCCACACTGGTTGTCTAGTCGATAGAAAAACGCTATATTAATTTAATCCATTATTATTAGGGCCCGCAATGGCCCATTGCAAAAGGACTCCCGAAGGGAGTCCTTATGCAATGGGACATAAGGACCTATTGTTATTCTAAGGTTTTATTATTCTTTCTTTCTTCTTCCGCCGCCTCTTTGAGCACTAATTTGACCCACTTAACATGCTTCAAAACTCACCATATTTGACCCACACATCAGGACCTGCGAAAATTGCCTTTTAATAAAAAAACCAAACCCCAAAACTCAAAATTGCGCTCTAGCGCCCCCTAGGAAGAAGAAAAAACTACGCTGCCTGTAACTCCCACTAGGAAGGTCGGAGAGACATGAAACAAAAACCTTTATGTAGGTCTGACTTAGATCTACATTTCACAATTGTATATCCTCGGGCTAAAATCAACAGGAAGTTGGCAATTCCCCCTTCAAGACAAAAAAGTACTAAAAACAGTCACTTTTGCCTCTTTTAGCTGTAATTTGACCCTCTTAACATGCTTCAAAACTCACCGAACTTAACACACACATCAGGACTGGCTAAAACTGTGATCTAATGAAAAAACCTAACCCCAAATCAAAAAATTGTGCTCTACAGCAATTTTTTTATAAAACGCACAAAAAACTGCTCCTCGGATGAAAAATCTGACAAAACTGCCTGTAACTCCCACTGGGAAGGTCGGAGAGACATGAAACAAAAACCTCTATGTAGGTCTCACTTAGACCTACATTTCATAAATTGACAACCCCCAGCAAAAATCAACAGGAAGTTTGCTATTCCCCCTTCAAAACAATTTAAAAAAAAAAACCGGTCACCTTCCTTCAAAAACAAACTCCTCTGAGCGCGTTTGTCGTTTCGCCTTCAAACTAACACAGGAGAGAGATTGAACCCTTGTGATTACAACAACAGAAGCGCTTTTTTTATAACCGCTCCGGTTTTGATTTTATGACCCTTCAAAGACACGCTGCGCTGAGGCTGCTGCGCTGCTGTTTTTTTAAGATGGCTGCTTAAAAGCAGGAAGCACCAACGTGCCCACACAATGCAGACAAGGTAGGTACACTAGACAAAAGTCTTGGGACACTTCAGACTAAAAGTAGACAAAAGTATTGGGACACTTAGGACTAGCACCTGCCAAATACGCGGGCCCGACCAACGCTGCTTGCAGCTTTAATTATTATTATTATTGTAGAGTTGGCCACCTTTTTGAATTTGCCAAAGAAGCTGCCTTTCCAAGCGTTGCCAGCAGGTGGTGCTAGCAAGCTGAATCCCTGTTTAAACCTGTGCACAATGTCCTGCAGGTGTGAAGGAGCGAGCCCAGCAACAGTGTGTGCGGGAAACCTGCGAGGCGTCGCTGCTCCTGTCCCTCCACCCCCGCTCCTCCCTCACGCTGGTCCTGCAGGTGCTGCACGACGACGGCTCCGTATCCTCCCGCCTCCACCCAGCGTAGCCTGCCCCCAGGTGTGCTTTTGATTCCCTGACCCGCAGCGCAGCTCCTGTCCAGCTTCCTGAACGCCGCCTGCATGGCTCTGATGGACGCCGGCCTGCCCATGAGTTGCCTGTTCTGCGGCGTGACGTGCGCCATCCGCACAGACGGCGAGATCATCACGGACCCGACCGCCGCTCAGGAAGTAGTAAGTCTGCCTACTTCCTTTTTGAGACTCGTTTGGACTTGCTGACCATTATAGCAGATAAAAGAAAGGTTATTAGGTGGGTAGGCCATGTTTTACATGTAAGAAGTAGTTAGTCTGAAAGAGGATGGCTAAGAAATACACTGCTTGCGTTTACTCGTCAGGAGAGTCGAGCTCTGATGACGTTCGCCATCGACAGCAAAGACCGCCGTGTGATGATGACCTCCACCAAAGGCTCCTTTTCAGTGCACGAGGTCTGTCACACGCCCATGTTTGTTCTGTTGACCACGTCCAGTGTTGATGTGTGTGTTCTTGTATTTGTACCCTTCTTGAGACATCAACAAGGAAAAGTATCTTCCACATGAGGAGGTGTGAAAAAGTGATGACATAAATCATGGTCCCAATAACATTGCATCTAACAATCTAATTTGGTGGTGAAATCTATCAAAATGGTCCTAAAAAGGAGGGATTTTTTCAAATTGACTGTGTGTCGCTTTTAAAAGTGCTCCCCCTCTGGTCAACATATGAAGTAACAAGTGTGTGTAGAAATTTGAAGTGCTAACCCTCTGGCCAACATATGTAACAAGTGTGTGTAAGAAATTGAAATGGTCAAATGTGGCCAAAAATTAGTTATAAAAAATAAAATAAATATGTATATAGATACATACCGTATTTTTTGGATTATAAGTCGCTCCGGAGTATAAGTTGCACCGGCCGAAAAGGCATAATAAAGAAGGAAAAAAACATATATAAGTCACACTAGAGTATAAATTGCATTTTTTGGGGAAATTAAATTGATAAAATCCAACACCAAGAATAGACATTTGAAAGGCAATTTAAAATAAATAAAGAATAGTGAAAAACGGGCTGTTAAGTGTACGTTATATGACGAAAATTAATTTATATTCATCTCCTTGGCAACTCCCTGGGCGTAATTTCACACATAAATCGCTCCAGGGTATAAGTCGCACCCCCGGCCAAACTATGAAAAAAACTGCGATTTATAATCCGAAAAATACGGTACTGTAATAACTTGAAATATATAAACATTTTTAAAAATTAAAAAAAATTAAAAGCAGTCTTTTTCTCACAATGTGTCAACTTTTTTCCTTATAAAATTGGGAACAATTTCTCATATTCTTTCTGTTTCTGTGATATTGCAATATTTTCACATCAAATGATTACTTTTTAATGTAAAATGATTACTTTTTAATGCAAAATGGTGACATTTGTCACATCAAATTCTGACTTTTATCACCATATTGCCAATTTTTTTGTTGTTCTTGTAAAATAGTGACATTTTTTTGAGTAATATGATGACTTTTGTCATCATTTTGCCAAGTAAAATTTCGATTATTATTATATTGCCAAAATGTTAGTTTTCTTTTGAAATTGTGACTTGTCGAGTAAAATTACAACTCTTTTCATAAAATTGAAGTGAAGTGTGAATTATATTTATATAGCGCTTTTCTCTAGTGACTCAAAGCGCTTTTACATAGTGAAACCCAATATCTAAGTTACATTTAAACCAGTGTGGGTGGCACTGGGAGCAGGTGGGTAAAGTGTCTTGCCCAAGGACACAACGGCAGTGACTAGGATGGCAGAAACGGGGATCGAACCTGGAACCCTCAAGTTGCTGGCACGGCCACTCTACCAACCGAGCTATACCGCCCCAAAATTGCCAAGATGTTTGGCTTTTCTCGTAAAAATGCGACTGTTATTGAGTAAAATTACAATTTCTATCATAATATTGCACAAATGTTTAGTTTTTCTTATAAAAATTTTGACTTGCGTTGAGTAAAATTTAGTTTTATTATAATACTGCCAAAATTCTAAGTTTTTCTTGTGAAATTGTGACCTTTTTCTTTTGAAATTCCAACTAATTTTTCACAACAAGCATTTTTCTATTTGCATAGTAGGTATATATTATTAATGTTGTAAATACACATCTTTATATATCTAGAAAGGGTGGTCCTAAAGAGGGAGGCATCATTCAGAGGTCTCAAGAAGGTAACTAATACAAGAATGTGTGTGTGCGTGTGTTTGTCTGGTCCGCAGCTGCAGCAGTGCATCGCCGTCAGTCAGGCGGCGTCAGAGAAGATCTTCCACTTCTACAGAGACTCGGTCAGGCGGCGCTACTCCAAAAGTGTCTTCTGATCTTTTTTCCCCCCACAGTGCTCACAAAGAAGATTTTTTTTCAAAATAAAATATTCACCAAGCACTTAGGGTGTCCTCGGCTGTCAGTTCACTCGCAGGTCAGTTTGCTGTGTGAGTGTGTGTGTGTGTGTGAGTGTGTGTGTGTGTGTGTGTGTGTACAGATTGGAAGGAATGCGACACAAGACGGAGCAGACAAGAGACGTTGCGCTTGAAGAGTTCCTGTTGTCGGTAAGTGGAAGTCTTCCATTCCTATTTAAACCTGCAAGTTACCGTAATTCCTTGTGTAGAGGTGCTCTCAAAAAGATTCAACACCCAGCTATAAATGTTTTTCTTTCAGATTTTGTGTTTTCTTGTATATTAAGAAATATTGTATTTTCTTTTTTTGTTTTTTATTATCATTAATAATTCTGCATTATTATTTTAAATTATTTTATTATTATTACATAAAACAATTGTTTTTTGTATTTTATATTATTAATCATGTATAATAAATATTTCTTGTTTTTTTTGCATTAATACCAATTATTGTATATAATGAATATTATTTTAAATAATTTTTTTTGGACACTATATAAACTTTAAAACTTTTTTCTTCCCTCCATTCAATTAGTGTGCTGCGTTATTTTTTCCCAATTTCTTACTTTTGTCTAAGTCAACATTGACGTGTCGAGGTGCTCTAACCTGAAGCTTGACTGTAAATGCCAGCTTTACAGATGCCATGTCTGCTCTCCAGGCTGGTTTGCAGTAAACACCTGGACTGCCACACTAGTGCGCGTCGATGATGTCATCGTAATGTGTCAGCATTGTTGTGACTAAGGAAGTAATAATTGTAGCAAATCCTTTTGCACAACAATATCTCAATCTGTGCGTCTGTAATCCCATTCATGTGTTTGTGTACTAATTTGTGTGTCTGTATCTCACTTTGTGCGTTTGTAATCCCATTCACGTGTCTGTGTACTAATTTGTGTGTCTGTATCTCACTTTGTGCGTTTGTAATCCCATTCACGTGTCTGTGTACTAATTTGTGTGTATCTCACTTTGTGCGTTTGTAATCCCATTCACGTGTCTGTGTACTAATTTGTGTGTATCTCACTTTGTGCGTTTGTAATCCCATTCACGTGTCTGTGTACTAATTCGTGTCTTTATCTCACTTTGTGCATTTGTAATCCCATTCACGTGTCTGTGTACTACTTTGTGTGTCTTTATCTCACTTTGTGCATTTGTAATCCCATTCACGTGTCTGTGTACTAATTTGTGTGTCTGTATCTCAGTTTGTGCGTTTGTAATCCTATTCACATGTCTGTGTACTAATTTGTGTGATTGTATCTCAATCTGTGTGTGTAATCCCATTTGCGTGTCTGTTTACTCATTTGTGTGTCGGTATCGCAATCTGTGCGTTGCAAATCCCATTCACTTGTCTGTGTACTAATTTGTATCTTAATTTGTGTCTAATCCCATTCGCATGTCTGTGTACTAATTTGTGTGTCTGTATCTTAATTTGTGTGTAATCCCATTCACGTGTCTGTGTACTAAATTGTGGGTCTGTATCTCAATCTGTGTGTGTAGTCCCATTCACGTGTCTGTGTACTAATTTGTGGGTCTGTATCTCAATCTGTGCGGGTAGTCCCATTCACGTGTCTGTGTACTAATTTGTGTGTCTGTATCTCACTGTGTGCGTTTGTAATCCCGTTCACTTGTCTGTGTATTTATTTGTGTGTCTGTATCTCACTTTGTGCATTTGTAATCCCATTCACGTGTCTGTGTACTAATTTGTGTGTCTGTATCTCAGTTTGTGTGTTTGTAATCCTATTCACGTGTCTGTGTACTAATTTGTGTGATTGTATAATCTCATTGACATGTCAATGTACTATTTTGTGTGTCTGTATCTCAATCTGTGCGTGTAATCCCATTCACGTGTCTGTGTACTCATTTGTGTGTCTATATCGCAATCTGTGCGTGTCTAATCCCATTCATTTGTCTGTGTACTAATTTGTTTGTATCTTAATTTGTGTGTAATCCCATTCACATGTCTGTGTACTAATTTGTGTTTGTGTAATCATTAACGTGTCAATGTACTATTTTGTGTGTCTGTATCGCAATCTGTGCGTGTCTAATCCCATTCGCATGTCTGTGTACTAATTTGTGTGTCTGTATCTTAATTTGTGTGTAATCTCATTCACGTGTCTGTGTACTAATTTGTGGGTCTGTATCTCAATCTGTGTGTGTAGTCCCATTCACGTGTCTGTGTACTAATTTGTGGGTCTGTATCTCAATCTGTGTGGGTAGTCCCATTCACGTGTCTGTGTACTAATTTGTGAGTCTGTATCTCAATCTGTGCGGGTAGTCCCATTTACGTGTCTGTGTACTAATTTGTGTGTCTGTATCTCACTGTGTGCGTTTGTAATCCCATTCACGTGTCTGTGTACTAATTTGTGTCTTTATCTCACTTTGTGCATTTGTAATCCCATTCACGTGTCTGTGTACTAATTTGTGTGTCTGTATCTCAGCTTGTGCGTTTGTAATCCTATTCACGTGTCTGTGTACTAATTTGTGTGATTGTATAATCTCATTGACATGTCAATGTACTATTTTGTGTGTCTGTATCTCAATCTGTGCGTGTAATCCCATTTGCGTGTCTGTTTACTCATTTGTGTGTCGGTATCGCAATCTGTGCGTGACAAATCCCATTCACTTGTCTGTGTACTAATTTGTATCTTAATTTGTGTATAATCCCATTCACGTGTCTGTGTACTCATTTGTGTTTGTGTAATCATTAACGTGTCAATGTACTATTTTGTGTGTCTGTATCGCAATCTGTGTGTGTCTAATCCCATTCGCATGTCTGTGTACTAAATTGTGTGTCTGTATCTTAATTTGTGTGTAATCCCATTCACGTGTCTGTACTAAATTGTGGGTCTATCTCAATCTGTGTGTGTAGTCCCATTCACGTGTCTGTGTACTAATTTGTGAGTCTGTATCTCAATCTGTGCGGGTAGTCCCATTCACGTGTCTGTGTACTAATTTGTGTGTCTGTATCTCACTGTGTGCGTTTGTAATCCCGTTCACTTGTCTGTGTATTTATTTGTGTGTCTGTATCTCACTTTGTGCATTTGTAATCCCATTCACGTGTCTGTGTACTAATTTGTGTGTCTGTACCTCAGTTTGTGTGTTTGTAATCCTATTCACGTGTCTGTGTACTAATTTGTGTGATTGTATAATCTCATAATCTATTTTGTGTGTCTGTATCTCAATCTGTGCGTGTAATCCCATTCACATGTCTGTGTACTCATTTGTGTGTCTATATCGCAATCTGTGCGTGTCTAATCCCATTCACTTGTCTGTGTACTAATTTGTTTGTATCTTAATTTGTGTGTAATCCCATTCACGTGTCTGTGTACTAATTTGTGTGTTTGTGTAATCATTAACGTGTCAATGTACTATTTTGTGTGTCTGTATCGCAATCTGTGTGTGTTTAATCCCATTCGCATGTCTGTGTACTAATTTGTGTGTCTGTATCTTAATTTGTGTGTAATCCCATTCACGTGTCTGTGTACTAAATTGTGGGTCTGTATCTCAATCTGTGTGTGTAGTCCCATTCACGTGTCTGTGTACTAATTTGTGGGTCTGTATCTCAATCTGTGCGGGTAGTCCCATTCACGTGTCTGTGTACTAATTTGTGAGTCTGTATCTCAATCTGTGCGGGTAGTCCCATTCACGTGTCTGTGTACTAATTTGTGTGTCTGTATCTCACTGTGTGCGTTTGTAATCCCGTTCACTTGTCTGTGTATTTATTTGTGTGTCTGTATCTCACTTTGTGCATTTGTAATCCCATTCACGTGTCTGTGTACTAATTTGTGTGTCTGTATCTCAGTTTGTGTGTTTGTAATCCTATTCACGTGTCAGTGTACTAATTTGTGTGATTGTATAATCTCATTGACATGTCAATGTACTATTTTGTGTGTCTGTATCTCAATCTGTGCGTGTAATCCCATTCGCGTGTCTGTTTACTCATTTGTGAGTCGGTATCGCAATCTGTGCGTGACAAATCCCATTCACTTGTCTGTACTAATTTGTATCTTAATTTGTGTATAATCCCATTCACCTGTCTGTGTACTCATTTGTGTTTGTGTAATCATTAAGGTGTCAATGTACTATTTTGTGTGTCTGTATCGCAATCTGCGTGTCTAATCCCATTCGCATGTTTGTGTACTAATTTGTGTGTCTGTATCGCAATCTGTGTGTGTTTAATCCCATTCGCATGTCTGTGTACTAATTTGTGTGTCTGTATCTTAATTTGTGTGTAATCCCATTCACGTGTCTGTGTACTAAATTGTGGGTCTGTATCTCAATCTGTGTGTGTAGTCCCATTCACGTGTCTGTGTACTAATTTGTGGGTCTGTATCTCAATCTGTGCGGGTAGTCCCATTCACGTGTCTGTGTACTAATTTGTGAGTCTGTATCTCAATCTGTGCGGGTAGTCCCATTCACGTGTCTGTGTACTAATTTGTGTGTCTGTATCTCACTGTGTGCGTTTGTAATCCCGTTCACTTGTCTGTGTATTTATTTGTGTGTCTGTATCTCACTTTGTGCATTTGTAATCCCATTCACGTGTCTGTGTACTAATTTGTGTGTCTGTATCTCAGTTTGTGTGTTTGTAATCCTATTCACGTGTCAGTGTACTAATTTGTGTGATTGTATAATCTCATTGACATGTCAATGTACTATTTTGTGTGTCTGTATCTCAATCTGTGCGTGTAATCCCATTCGCGTGTCTGTTTACTCATTTGTGAGTCGGTATCGCAATCTGTGCGTGACAAATCCCATTCACTTGTCTGTACTAATTTGTATCTTAATTTGTGTATAATCCCATTCACCTGTCTGTGTACTCATTTGTGTTTGTGTAATCATTAAGGTGTCAATGTACTATTTTGTGTGTCTGTATCGCAATCTGCGTGTCTAATCCCATTCGCATGTTTGTGTACTAATTTGTGTGTCTGTATCTTAATTTGTGTGTAATCCCATTCACGTGTGTGTACTAAATTGTGGGTCTGTATCTCAATCTGTGTGTGTAGTCCCATTCACGTGTCTATGTACTAATTTGTGGGTCTGTATCTCAATCTGTGCGGGTAGTCCCATTCACGTGTCTGTGTACTAATTTGTGGGTCTGTATCTCAATCTGTGTGTGTAGTCCCATTCACGTGTCTGTGTACTAATTTGTGGGTCTGTATCTCAATCTGTGCGGGTAGTCCCATTCACGTGTCTGTGTACTAATTTGTGGGTCTGTATCTCAATCTGTGCGGGTAGTCCCATTCACGTGTCTGTGTACTCATTTGTGTGTCTATATCGCAATCTGTGCGTGTCTAATCCCATTCACTTGTCTGTGTACTAATTTGTTTGTATCTTAATTTGTGTGTAATCCCATTCACGTGTCTGTGTACTAATTTGTGTGTTTGTGTAATCATTAACGTGTCAATGTACTATTTTGTGTGTCTGTATCGCAATCTGTGTGTGTCTAATCCCATTCGCATGTCTGTGTACTAATTTGTGTGTCTGTATCTTAATTTGTGTGTAATCCCATTCACGTGTCTGTACTAAATTGTGGGTCTGTATCTCAATCTGTGTGTGTAGTCCCATTCACGTGTCTGTGTACTAATTTGTGAGTCTGTATCTCAATCTGTGCGGGTAGTCCCATTCACGTGTCTGTGTACTAATTTGTGTGTCTGTATCTCACTGTGTGCGTTTGTAATCCCGTTCACTTGTCTGTATCTCACTTTGTGCATTTGTAATCCCATTCACGTGTCTGTGTACTAATTTGTGTGTCTGTATATCAGTTTGTGTGTTTGTAATCCTATTCACGTGTCTGTGTACTAATTTGTGTGATTGTATAATCTCATTGACATGTCAATGTACTATTTTGTGTGTCTATATCGCAATCTGTGCGTGTCTAATCCCATTCACTTGTCTGTGTACTAATTTGTTTGTATCTTAATTTGTGTGTAATCCCATTCACGTGTCTGTGTACTAATTTGTGTGTTTGTGTAATCATTAACGTGTCAATGTACTATTTTGTGTGTCTGTATCGCAATCTGTGTGTGTCTAATCCCATTCGCATGTCTGTGTACTAAATTGTGGGTCTGTATCTCAATCTGTGTGTGTAGTCCCATTCACGTGTCTGTGTACTAATTTGTGGGTCTGTATCTCAATCTGTGTGTGTGTGTAGTCCCATTCACGTGTCTGTGTACTAATTTGTGGGTCTGTATCTCAATCTGTGTGTGTAGTCTCATTCACGTGTCTGTGTACTAATTTGTGGGTCTGTATCTCACTATGTGCGTTTGTAATCCCGTTCACGTGTCTGTGTACTAATTTGTGTGATTGTATAATCTCATTGACATGTCAATGTACTATTTTGTGTGTCTGTATCTCAATCTGTGCGTGTAATCCCATTCGCGTGTCTGTTTACTCATTTGTGTGTCGGTATCGCAATCTGTGCGTGACAAATCCCATTCACTTGTCTGTGTACTAATTTGTGTTTGTGTAATCATTAACGTGTCAGTGTACTATTTTGTGTGTCTGTATCGCAATCTGTGTGTGTCTAATCCCATTCGCATGTCTGTACTAATTTGTGGGTCTGTATCTCACTATGTGCGTTTGTAATCCCGTTCACTTGTCTGTGTACTAATTTGTGTGTCTGTATCTCACTTTGTGCGTTTGTAATCCTATTCACATGTCTGTGTACTAATTTGTGGGTCTGTATCTCAATCTATGCGGGTAGTCCCATTCACGTGTCTGTGTACTAATTTGTGTACACACAAATTAGCACGCAAACACATGGATCAGATTACAGACACACAGATTAAGATACAGACACACAAAAATGTACACAAACACATGGATCAGATTACAGACACACAGATTGAGATACAGACACACAATATAGTACACAAACACATGGATCGGATTACAGACACACAGATTAAGATACAGACACACACAATAGTACACAAACACATGGATCAGATTACAGACACACAGATTGAGATACAGACACACAATATAGTACACAAACACATGGATCAGATTACAGACACAGATTAGTACACAAACACATGGATCGGATTACAGACACACAGTTTAAGATACAGACACACAAAATAGTACACAAACACATGGATCAGATTACAGACACACAGATTGAGATACAGACACACAATATAGTACACAAACACATGGATCAGATTACAGACACACAGATTGAGATACAGACACACAAAATAGTACACAAACACATGGATCAGATTACAGACACACAGATTAAGATACAGACACACAAAATAGTACACAAACACATGGATCAGATTACAGATACACAAATTAGTACATTGGCATGTGGATCAGATTACAGACACACAGATTGAGATACAGACACACAAAATAGTACACAAACACATGGATCAGATTACAGACACACAGACTGAGATACAGACACACAAAATAGTACACAAACACATTGATCAGATTACAGACACACAAATTAGTACATTGGCATGTGGATCAGATTACAGACACACAGATTGAGCTACGGCTTTGCAAATAGTTGTGCTACACTAATACTTCCATATTTGTCTTCCTGAGGCATGTTTTTGAGGTGTGACATTTAAAACTCCTCCCCACTATTCCAGGTATGCATTTTGAGGGAACTTTTTTCTTTTTTCGGTCGGAAAAAACCCACAACGTCAAACAAGTGCATGTTTATTATTGTTGTTATTATTATTGAGACTGACTGAATTCCCTTCCATGTTATTTACATGTCACCTGGTGAGGAAGAGTCCCATCAGCCAAAGTCCACGCGTCACGTGACAGGAAGTGAGCAGTCTGGGCGGAGCTAGGAAACGGCGGGAGGATTGTCGGAGGAAGCTGGCGAGGTATCACAAGTCCTCTTGTTC
>NC_084564.2:7480000-7500000 GCF_033978685.3 Nerophis lumbriciformis
GGCGTGCACAGGGTCCCTTGTTTAGTGGGCGTGGCCTCTTACGGCAGCTTGGCGGACAGGTAGGAAATGAGGGCGGCGATGGCGCAGACGTAGGTGATGATCCCGAACACGATGGAGAGGACAGAGAGCCACAGAGCCTGGCGAGACGCCGCGTTGGCCCCCTGGTAGTCGCCCTCGGCCGAAGCCTTGTTGGTCTGCAGGAAGACACGAGAGGTGCAGTGTTGCTTTTTAGTGATGACACAGCAGACGAGGTGGAGATGAAACATGTTTTTATGGCCGCGCCGTCACTTCCTTCCTTGCACCAGACACTATTAGGAATCCATCAGCGTCCTCGTGGCTCTAATTAAACCTTAACGAAGACCATCGATTGCACGGGACCGCCTCTGTCGCTCGCTGGAGAATTAATGGGACTGGGAGGGGGCGGGGCTAAAGTGGAGATGTCAGAGCTTTTCTCTTTCAGACATTTGTGTCGACCCTTTTTCTACTGACCCTGACATGAACTGCACCCTTTTGTCTGAAAGGGCTTTTGTTATAGCCTACATACATCTCTGCCAGCAGGGGGCGCCAAATAACATTCTCAGCCTTCATCACAATATGTAATATGTACAATATACACACTGCAAGTATATATATATATATATATAATGTAGTAACAGACACCTTCATAACAATATGTAATATGTACAATATACACACTGCAAGTATATATATAATGTAGTAACTGACACCTTCATAACAATATGTAATATGTACAATAAACACACTGCAAGTATATATATAATGTAGTAACAGACTCCTTCATAACAATATGTAATATGTACAATAAACACACTGCAAGTATATATATAATGTAGTAACAGACTCCTTCACAACAATATGTAATATGTACAATATACACACTGCAAGTATATATATAATGTAGTAACAGACACCTTCATACACACTGCAAGTATGTATATATAATTTAGTAACAGTCACCTTCATAACAATATGTAATATGTACAATATACACACTAAGTATATATATATATGTATAATGTAGTAACAAACACCTTCATAAAAATATGTACAATATACACACTGCAAGTATATATATATTGTAGTAACAGACACCTTCATAACAATATGTAATATGCAGCGTGTTTACTTGTGTGTGATATCAAGTGCGATACAAGCTGTCCTGCAGAGTGTTTACTTGTGTGTGATATCATGTGCGATACAAGCAGTCCTGCAGCGTGTTTACTAGTGTGTGATATCAAGTGCGATACAAGCGGTCCTGCAGTGTTTTTACTTGTGTGTGATATCATGTGCGATACAAGCAGTCCTGCAGCGTGTTTACTAGTGTGTGATATCAAGTGCGATACAAGCTGTCCTGCAGCATGTTTACTTATGTGTGATATCATGTGCAATACAAGCAGTCCTGCAGCGTGTTTACTAGTGTGTGATATCAAGTGTGATACAAGCGGTCCTGCAGTGTCTTTACTTGTGTGTGATATCATGTGCGATACAAGCAGTCCTGCAGCATGTTTACTTATGTGTGATGTCATGTGCGATACAAGCAGTCCTGCAGCGTGTTTACTAGTGTGTGATATCAAGTGCGATACAAGCGGTCCTGCAGTGTCTTTACTTGTGTGTGATATCATGTGCGATACAAGCAGTCCTGCAGCGTGTGTACTAGTGTGTGATATCAAGTGCGATACAAGCGGTCCTGCAGGGTGTTTACTTGTGTGTGATATCATGTGCGATACAAGCGTTCCTGTAGAGTGTTTACTTGTGTGTGATATCATGTACGATACAAGCAGTCCTGCAGAGTGTTTACTTGTGTGTGATATCAAGTGCGATATAAGCGGTCCTGCAGCTCGTTCACTTGTGTGTGATGTCATGTGTGATACAAGCATTGTATGCAGGGAGTTTACTTATGTTTTATATCGTAAGGTGCCCAAAGATTCACTCCCCTAGTAGCTAGGCTATAGGTTCCAAGTATCGTTCAGCTACACAACGGCTAAGCACACTATAGCACACAAGCTAGACATAGGAAATAATTGAAGAATATCGCAGTGTCAATATAAACAAGTATCAAATAGTTATCGTTGCATATTACTCACACATGCAAAGTCTCCGGGACAGAAGCCTGATAGAAAGCATCCAGTAACAAACGTGTCCGCACCATTCAACTTACTGCTTCATGAGCTCAACTTCTTGAGTTATTGTGGCCAGAAAAAAACAATTAGCACTCCACTTCAACTTTAAGACAGCATAAGTCCACTCCAGGCAGGTCGTCATAAATATGTTAGTGCATTGTTCTCTCTTTGACTCATTTCTCTTCATCAAAACTTTTCTCACATTACACACCACTAAATAAAGTATTTATTCCTCATGCTGATATCATATCAGATTGTGTGTGTGTGTGTGTGTGTGTGTGTGTGTGTGTGTGTGTGTGTGTGTGTGTGTGTGTGTGTGTGTGTGTACCTTCTGCGAGAGGTAGAAGGCGGCGATGCCCAGGGGCCAGAAGCAGCAGAGCATGGAGAAGAAGGCGAGGCCCAGGTAGTCCTGAGGGATCATTAGAGGGAAGTTGCTGTCGCTGTCACTGTCGCTGAAGTCTCCCATGGACGAGTCCTGAGGGATACGGTGGACAGGTCAGTCCCTTTACCAGACCCTCACCACACCAGTCCAAGATCTACTGCGCTACCACACTGATGCCAAAGTGCTACTCAGTGGGCCGCAGCTAAACAAAAACACTAGTCAAAGATCCTCTATATCACAGGAGCATGTTGCTGTTTTGTGGAATCCACTACAAAAATACTAGTCAAAGATCCTATATATCACAGGAGCATGTGGCTGTTTTTCGGAATCTACTACAAAAACACTAGTCAAAGACCCTCTATATCACGGGAGCATGTTGCTGTTTTTCGGAATCTACAACAAAAACACTAGTCAAAGACCCGCTATATCACGGGAGCATGTGGCTGTTTTTCAGAATCTACAACAAAAACTCTAGTCAAAGATCCTTTATATCACAGGAGCATGTTGCTGTTTTCCGGAATCTACTACAAAAACACTAGTCAAAGATCTTCTATATCACAGGAGCATGTTGCTGTTTTTTGGAATCTACTACCAAAACACTAGTCAAAGATCCTCTATATCACAGGAGCATGTGGCTGTTTTTTGGAATCTACTTCCGAAACACTAGTCAAAGATCCTCTATATCACAGGAGCATGTTGCTGTTTTTCGGAATCTACAACAAAAACACTAGTCAAAGACCCTCTATATCACAGGAGCATGTTGCTGTTTTTTGGAATCTACTTCAAAAACACTAGTCAAAGATCCTCTATATCACAGGAGCATGTTGCTGTTTTGTGGAATCCACTACAAAAATACTAGTCAAAGATCCTATATATCACAGGAGCATGTGGCTGTTTTTCGGAATCTACTACAAAAACACTAGTCAAAGACCCTCTATATCACGGGAGCATGTTGCTGTTTTTCGGAATCTACAACAAAAACACTAGTCAAAGACCCGCTATATCACGGGAGCATGTGGCTGTTTTTCAGAATCTACAACAAAAACTCTAGTCAAAGATCCTTTATATCACAGGAGCATGTTGCTGTTTTCCGGAATCTACTACAAAAACACTAGTCAAAGATCTTCTATATCACAGGAGCATGTTGCTGTTTTTTGGAATCTACTACCAAAACACTAGTCAAAGATCCTCTATATCACAGGAGCATGTGGCTGTTTTTTGGAATCTACTTCCGAAACACTAGTCAAAGATCCTCTATATCACAGGAGCATGTTGCTGTTTTTCGGAATCTACAACAAAAACACTAGTCAAAGACCCTCTATATCACAGGAGCATGTTGCTGTTTTTTGGAATCTACTTCAAAAACACTAGTCAAAGATCCTCTATATCACAGGAGCATGTTGCTGTTTTTTGGAATATACTTCCGAAACACTAGTCAAAAATCCTCTATATAACAGGAGCATGTTGCTGTTTTTTGGAATCTACTACAAAAACACTAGTCAAAGATCCTCTATATCACAGGAGCATGTTGCTGTTTTTTGGAATATACTTCCGAAACACTAGTCAAAAATCCTCTATATAACAGGAGCATGTTGCTGTTTTTTGGAATCTACTACAAAAATACTAGTCAAAGATCCTCTATATCACAGGAGCATGTTGCCGTTTTTCGGAATCTACTACAAAAACACTAGTCAAAGATCTTCTATATCACAGGAGCATGTTGCTGTTTTTTGGAATCTACTACCAAAACACTAGTCAAAGATCCTCTATATCACTGGAGCATGTGGGTGTTTTTTGGAATCTACTTCCGAAACACTAGTCAAAGATCCTCTGTATCACAGGAGCATGTTGCTGTTTTTCGGAATCTACAACAAAAACACTAGTCAAAGACCCTCTATATCACAGGAGCATGTTGCTGTTTTTTGGAATCTACTTCAAAAACACTAGTCAAAGATCCTCTATATCACAGGAGCATGTTGCTGTTTTTTTGGAATATACTTCCGAAACACTAGTCAAAAATCCTCTATATAACAGGAGCATGTTGCTGTTTTATGGAATCTACAACAAAAACACGAGTCAAAGATCCTCTATATCACAGGAGCATGTTGCTGTTTTTCGGTATCTACTACAAAAACACTAGTCAAAGATCCTTTATATCACAGGAGCATGTGGCTGTTTTTTGGAATATACTACAAAAACACTAGTCAAAGATCCTCTATATCACAGGAGCATGTTGCTGTTTTTTGGAATCTACTTCTAAAACACTAGTCAAAGATCCTCTATATCACAGAAGCATGTTGCTGTTTTTTGAAATCTACTTCCGAAACACTAGTCAAAGATCCTCTATATCACAGGAGCATGTTGCTGTTTTTCGGAATCTACTACAAAAACACTAGTCAAAGATCTTCTATATCACAGGAGCATGTTACTGTTTTTTTGGAATCTACTACAAAAACACTAGTCAAAGATCCTCTATGTCACAGGAGCATGTTGCTGTTTTTCGGTATCTACTACAAAAACACTAGACAAAATCCTCTATATCACAGGAGCATGTTGCTGTTTTTTGGAATCTACTTCGGAAACACTAGTCAAAGATCCTCTATATAACAGGAGCATGTTGCTGTTTTTTGGAATCTACTACAAAAACCCTCGTCAAAGATCCTCTATATCAGCCTTTTGAGACACTTGTGATTTAGGGCTATATAAATAAACATTGATTGATTGATTAATATATCAAAGGAGCATGTTGCTGTTTTTTGGAATCTACTACAAAAACACGAGTCAAAGATCCTCTATATCACAGGATTATGTTGCTGTTTTTTGGAATCTACTACAAAAACACTAGTCAAAGATCCTCTATATCACATGAGCATGTTGCTGTTTTTGTTGGAATCTACAACAAAAACACGAGTCAAAGATCCTCCATATCACAGGAGCATGTTGCTGTTTTTCAGTATCTACTACAAAAACACTAGACAAAATCCTCTATATCACAGGAGCATGTTGCTGTTTTTTGGAATCTACTACAAAAACACTAGTCAAAGATCCTCCATATCACAGGAGCATGTGGCTGTTTTTCGGAATCTACTACAAAAACACTAGTCAAAGACCCTCTATATCACGGGAGCATGTGGCTGTTTTTCAGAATCTACAACAAAAACTCTAGTCAATGATCCTCTATCACAGGAGCATGTTGCTGTTTTTTGGAAACTACTACAAAAACACTAGTCAAAGATCCTCGATACCACAGGAGCTTGTTGCTGTTTTGTGGAATCCACTACAAAAACACTAGTCAAAGATCCTCTATACCACAGGAGCATGTTGCTGTTTTGTGGAATGCACTACAAAAACACTAGTCAAAGATCCTCTATATCACAGGAGCATGTTGCTGTTTTTCGGAATCTACTACAAAAACACTGGTCAAAGATCCTCTATATCACAGGAGCATGTTGCTGTTTTTTTTTTAATTTACTACAAAAACACGAGTCAAAGATCCTCTATATCACAGGAGCATGTTGCTGTTTTTTGGAATCTACTACAAAAACACTAGTCAAAGATCCTCTATATCACAGGAGCATGTTGCTGTTTTTCGGAATCTACTACAAAAACACTAGTCAAAGATCTTCTATATCACAGGAGCATGTTGCTGTTTTTTGGAATCTACTACCAAAACACTAGTCAAAGATCCTCTGTATCACTGGAGCATGTGGCTGTTTTTTGGAATCTACTTCCGAAACACTAGTCAAAGATCCTCTATAATACAGGAGCATGTTGCTGTTTTTCGGAATCTACAACAAAAACACTAGTCAAAGACCCTCTATATCACAGGAGCATGTTGCTGTTTTTTGGAGTCTACCTCAAAAACACTAGTCAAAGATCCTCTATATCACAGGAGCATGTTGCTGTTTTTCGGAATATACTTCCGAAACACTAGTCAAAAATCCTCTATATAACAGGAGCATGTTGCTGTTTTTTGGAATCTACTTCAAAAACACTAGTCAAAGATCCTCTATATCACAGGATTATGTTGCCGGTTTTCGGAATCTACTACAAAAACACTAGTCAAAGATCCTCTATATCACAGGAGCATGTTGCTGTTTTTATGGAATCTACAACAAAAACACGAGTCAAAGATCCTCTATATCACAGGAGCATGTTGCTGTTTTTCGGTATCTACTACAAAAACACTAGTCAAAGATCCTTTATATCACAGGAGCATGTGGCTGTTTTTTGGAATATACTACAAAAACACTAGTCAAAGATCCTCTATATCACAGGAGCATGTTGCTGTTTTTTGGAATCTACTTCTAAAACACTAGTCAAAGATCCTCTATATCACAGAAGCATGTTGCTGTTTTTTGAAATCTACTTCCGAAACACTAGTCAAAGATCCTCTATATCACAGGAGCATGTTGCTGTTTTTCGGAATCTACTACAAAAACACTAGTCAAAGATCTTCTATATCACAGGAGCATGTTACTGTTTTTTTGGAATCTACTACAAAAACACTAGTCAAAGATCCTCTATGTCACAGGAGCATGTTGCTGTTTTTCGGTATCTACTACAAAAACACTAGACAAAATCCTCTATATCACAGGAGCATGTTGCTGTTTTTTGGAATCTACTTCCGAAACACTAGTCAAAGATCCTCTATATAACAGGAGCATGTTGCTGTTTTTTGGAATCTACTACAAAAACCCTCGTCAAAGATCCTCTATATCAGCCCTTTGAGACACTTGTGATTTAGGGCTATATAAATAAACATTGATTGATTGATTAATATATCACAGGAGCATGTTGCTGTTTTTTGGAATCTACTACAAAAACACGAGTCAAAGATCCTCTATATCACAGGATTATGTTGCTGTTTTTTGGAATCTACTACAAAAACACTAGTCAAAGATCCTCTATATCACATGAGCATGTTGCTGTTTTTGTTGGAATCTACAACAAAAACACGAGTCAAAGATCCTCCATATCACAGGAGCATGTTGCTGTTTTTCAGTATCTACTACAAAAACACTAGTCAAAATCCTCTATATCACAGGAGCATGTGGCTGTTTTTTGGAATCTACTTCCGAAACACTAGTCAAAGATCCTCTATATCACAGGAGCATGTTGCTGTTTTTCGGAATCTACTACAAAAACACTAGTCAAAGATCTTCTATATCACAGGAGTATGTTGCTGTTTTTTGGAATCTACTACCAAAACACTAGTCAAAGATCCTCTATATCACTGGAGCATGTGGCTGTTTTTTGGAATCTACTTCCGAAACACTAGTCAAAGATCCTCTATATCACAGGAGCATGTTGCTGTTTTTCGGAATCTACAACAAAAACACTAGTGAAAGACCCTCTATATCACAGGAGCATGTTGCTGTTTTTTGGAATCTACTTCAAAAACACTAGTCAAAGATCCTCTATATCACAGGAGCATGTTGCTGTTTTTTGGAATATACTTCCGAAACACTAGTCAAAATCCTCTATATAACAGGAGCATGTTGCTGTTTTTTGGAATCTACTACAAAAACACCAGTCAAAGATCTTCTATATCACAGGAGCATGTTGCTGTTTTTCTTGGAATCTACTTCCGAAACACTAGTCAAAAATCCTCTATATAACAGGAGCATGTTGCTGTTTTTCGGAATCTACTACAAAAACACTAGTCAAAGATCTTCTATATCACAGGAGCATGTTGCTGTTTTTTGGAATCTACTACCAAAACACTAGTCAAAGATCCTCTATATCACTGGAGCATGTGGCTGTTTTTTGGAATCTACTTCCGAAACACTAGTCAAAGATCCTCTATATCACAGGAGCATGTTGCTGTTTTTCGGAATCTACAACAAAAACACTAGTCAAAGACCCTCTATATCACAGGAGCATGTTGCTGTTTTTTGGAATCTACTTCAAAAACACTAGTCAAAGATCCTCTATATCACAGGAGCATGTTGCTGTTTTTTGGAATATACTTCCGAAACACTAGTCAAAAATCCTCTATATAACAGGAGCATGTTGCTGTTTTTTGGAATCTACTACAAAAACACTAGTCAAAGATCCTCTATATCACAGGAGCATGTTGCTGTTTTTTTGGGAATCTACTTCCGAAACACTAGTCAAAAATCCTCTATATAACAGGAGCATGTTGCTGTTTTTTGGAATCTACTACAAAAACACTAGTCAAAGATCCTCTATATCACAGGAGCATGTTGCCTTTTTTCGGAATCTACTACAAAAACACTAGTCAAAGATCCTCTATATCACAGGAGCATGTTGCTGTTTTTTGGAATCTACTACAAAAACACTAGTCAAAGATCCTCCATATCACAGGAGCATGTGGCTGTTTTTCGGAATCTACTACAAAAACACTAGTCAAAGACCCTCTATATCACGGGAGCATGTGGCTGTTTTTCAGAATCTACAACAAAAACTCTAGTCAAAGATCCTCCATATCACAGGAGCATGTTGCTGTTTTTTGGAAACTACTACAAAAACACTAGTCAAAGATCCTCGATACCACAGGAGCATGTTGCTGTTTTGTGGAATGCACTACAAAAACACTAGTCAAAGATCCTCTATATCACAGGAGCATGTTGCTGTTTTTCGGAATCTACTACAAAAACACTGGTCAAAGATCCTCTATATCACAGGAGCATGTTGCTGTTTTTTTGGAATTTACTACAAAACCACGAGTCAAAGATCCTCTATATCACAGGAGCATGTTGCTGTTTTTTGGAATCTACTACAAAAACACTAGTCAAAGATCTTCTATATCACAGGAGCATGTTGCGGTTTTTTGGAATCTACTTCTAAAACACTAGTCAAAGATCCTCTATATCACAGAAGCATGTTGCTGTTTTTTGGAATCTACTTCCGAAACACTAGTCAAAAATCCTCTATATCACAGGAGCATGTTGCTGTTTTTCGGAATCTACTACAAAAACACTAGTCAAAGATCTTCTATATCACAGGAGCATGTTGCTGTTTTTTTGGAATCTACTACAAAAACACTAGTCAAAGATCCTCTATATCACAGGAGCATGTTGCTGTTTTTTTTTTAATCTACTTCCGAAACACTAGTCAAAAATCCTCTATATAACAGGAGCATGTTGCTGTTTTTTGGAATCTACTACAAAAACACTAGTCAAAGATCCTCTATATCTCAGGAGCATGTTGCCTTTTTTCGGAATCTACTACAAAAACACTAGTCAAAGATCCTCTATATCACAGGAGCATGTTGCTGTTTTTTGGAATCTACTACAAAAACACTAGTCAAAGATCCTCCATATCACAGGAGCATGTAGCTGTTTTTCGGAATCTACTACAAAAACACTATTCAAAGACCCTCTATATCACGGTAGCATGTGGCTGTTTTTCAGAATCTACAACAAAAACTCTAGTCAAAGATCCTCTATCACAGGAGCATGTTGCTGTTTTTTGGAAACTACTACAATAACACTAGTCAAATATCCTCTATATCACAGGAGCATGTGGCTGTTTTTTGGAATCTACTTCCGAAACACTAGTCAAAGATCCTCTATATCACAGGAGCATGTTGCTGTTTTTCGGAATACACAACAAAAACACTAGTCAAAGACCCTCTATATCACAGGAGCATGTGGCTGTTTTTCAGAATCTACAACAAAAACACTAGGCAAAGATCCTCTATATCACAGGAGCATGTTGCTGTTTTTTGGAATCTACTACAAAAACACTAGTCAAAGATCCTTTATACCACAGGAGTATGTCGCTGTTTTTCGGAATCTACTAAAAAATGCCAGTCAAAGATCCTCTATTTGACGAGAGCTGTCTTGGCATTTAGAGGACCTACTGCAAAAGATCTCCTATGCAAAAGGCGAGCTGTTTTTAAGAATCTTCTGTGAAAACGCTTAACAAAGATCCTCTACATTGCTCTTCTTTTTACTGCAGTCTGCTGCACAAATGCTAGTCAAAGATCCTCTATATGGTAGGAGTCATCTGCTTGTTTTAAGATATCTGCTGCAAATACTGGGAAAACACTTGTCAAAGATCATCTCCGCGACAGGAGTTTTGAAGGTCCTGCTGTGTGGAAGTAGGGATGTGTTATGAAGTGATGCTTATTTTACACTCTTCCATATTCATGCTGTGAAAGATGGAAACATTGGACACGTCACAGCTTTGTTCTTGCCACCAGAGGGTGCTATTTTTGTAATGTTCTGCACAAATGCTTGTCAAAGATGGACAGCATGCGCTGCTATTTTTAATCATCTCGGCAAAAAGACTGAAGGATGAATTTGTCCTTCATATCAACCTTGACTGCGCCTAAAGGGGCCTGAAAGCGGGAAGCAAAGTGCATTGTGGGAACTTTGCTGGTGCCGCTGAGGTCATGTGACCGGACCAGGTTATCCTGCTGGTGACTCACGCATCCTCGCCAAAGCGGCGTTTATTCGATGTGACTTCACACGCGTCCTCCCTCGCCAGATCTGCAAAACAAGCATGTGGATGGCCACTTTAAAAAGACGTGGCCACATATATGTCATGGCGGACCACTTCAAATGACTTGGCAGGCCACATTTCCTGGTAGACCGCACTAAAATAGGCGGGCCACAAAAGTGATGTGACGAGTCACGTTAAAATTATGAGGCAGGCCACGTTAAAATTATGTAGCGGACTACATAAGATTATGTGGCGGGCCACATTAAAATTATGTAGTGGACCACATCAAATTATGTAGCGGTCCACATTAAAATGATATAGAGAACTTCATAAAATTATGAGGGAGGCCAAATTAAATGAGGTGGCCCACCACATAAAATTATGTGGTGGGCCACATTAAAATTATGTAGCAGACCACATAAAATGACGTGGCGAACCACACAAAATGATGTGGCTACGTTAAAATTATGTGGCGGGCCACTTTAAATTATGTGGCGGGCCATTTTAAAACGATGTAGTGGACCACATCAAATTATGTGGCGGGCCACATTAAAATGATGTAGCGGACCTCATAATATTGAGGTGGCGGACCACATAAAATTATGTGGTGGGCCACCTTAAAATTATGTAGCAGACCACATAAAATGACGTAACGAACCACCTAAAATTATGTGGCTACGTTAAGATTATGTGGCGGGCCACATTACAATAATGTGACGGGCAACATTAAAATGATGTAGTGGACCACATCAAATTATGTGGCGGGCCACAATAAAATGATGTCGCGGACCTCATAAAATTGAGGTGGCAGACCACATAAAATTATGTGGTGGGCCACTTTAAAATTGCGTAGCAGACCACATAAAATGACGTGGTGAACCACATAAAATGATGTGGCAGGCCACATTACAATAATGTTGTGGGCCACATTAAATGATGTGGCAAGTCACATTAAAATGATGAGGCAAACCACGTTAAAATTATTGGACGAGCCACAATAAATCAGGTAGCAGACCTCAATAAATGACGTGGCGAACCACATAAAATGACATGGCGAACCACCTAAAATGAAGTGGCTACGTTAAAATAATGTGACGGGCAACATTAAAATGATGTAGTGGACCACATCAAATTATGTGGCGGGCCACATTAAAATGATGTCGCGGACCTCATAAAATTGAGGTGGCAGACCACATAAAATTATG
This sequence comes from Nerophis lumbriciformis, assembly GCF_033978685.3. Lineage (NCBI taxonomy): Eukaryota > Metazoa > Chordata > Actinopteri > Syngnathiformes > Syngnathidae > Nerophis > Nerophis lumbriciformis. The sequence continues at coordinate 7,492,144 of NC_084564.2, forward strand.
TGGTGGGCCATATTAAAATTGTGTAGCAGACCACATAAAATGACGTGGCGAACCACATAAAATGATGTGGCAGGCCACATTACAATAATGTGGCGGGCCACATTAAATGATGTGGCAAGTCACATTAAAATGATGAGGCAAACCACGTTAAAATTATTGGACGAGCCACAAATATATCAGGTAGCAGACCTCAATAAATGACGTGGCGAACCACATAAAATGAAGTGGCTACGTTAAAATTATGTGGCGGGCCACATTACAATAATGTGACGGGCAACATTAAAATGATGTAGTGGACCACATCAAATTATGTGGCAAGCCACATTAAAATGATGTCGCGGACCTCATAAAATTGAGGTGGCAGACCACATAAAATTATGTGGTGGGCCAGATTAAAATTGTGTAGCAGACCACATAAAATGACGTGGTGAACCACATAAAATGATGTGGCGGGCCACATTAAATGAGGTGGCAAGTCACATTAAAATGATGAGGCAAACCACGTTAAAATTATTGGACGAGCCACAATAAATCAGGTAGCAGACCTCAATAAATGATGTGGCGAACCACATAAAATGACATGGCGAACCACCTAAAATGAAGTGGCTACGTTAAAATTATGTGGCGGGCCACATTACAATAATGTGACGGGCAACATTAAAATGATGTAGTGGACCACATCAAATTATGTGGCAAGCCACATTAAAATGTCGCGGACCTCATAAAATTGAGGTGGCAGACCACATAAAATTATGTGGTGGGCCACATTAAAATTGTGTAGCAGACCACATAAAATGACGTGGTGAACCACATAAAATTATGTGGCAGGCCACATTACAATAATGTGGCGGGCCACATTACAATAATGTGGCGGGCCACATTACAATAATGTGGTGGGCCACATTACAATAATGTGGCGGGCCACATTAAATGAGGTGGCAAGTCACATTAAAATGATGAGGCAAACCACGTTAAAATTATTGGACGAGCCACAATAAATCAGGTAGCAGACCTCAATAAATGACGTGGCGAAACACATAAAATGACATGGCGAACCACGCAAAATTATGTGGCGGGCCACGTTAAAATAATGTGAAGGGCTACTTTAAATGGTGTGGCGGACCACATAAAATTATGTAGCAGCCCGTATTTAAATGACTTGACGGACCACAAAAAATGGTGTGGTCAGTCACCTTAAAATTATAAGGCAAACCACATTAAAAGTATTGGCCACATTAAATTAGCTAGCAGATCTCATTAAATGATGTGGCATGCCACATTAAATTGATGTAGAGGACCACATAAAATGATGTGGCGGGCCACTTTAAATGATGTAGCAGACCATATTTAAATGACTTGGCGAACCACAAAAAATGATGTGGCGGGCAACATAAAATTACATGGCGGGCAACCTAAAAATAATGTGGCAGGCCACTTTAAAATTATAGGATGGGCCACATTAAATGATGAGGCGAGTCACATTAAAAGATGACCAGGCTTTCTGCTCCGCCGCTCCCAGTCTGTGGAACACTCTCCCTGACCACCTGAGGGCACCACAGACTGTGGATGCTTTAAAAAAAGGCTTAAAAACCCTTTTTTTTTTTTTTTTTAAACCCTTTTTTTTTTTTGATACATGCATACTAGTTTTAGCTATTTGGCTGTTCTAGTTTTTATTTTTATCTATTTTTTTTTATTATCTTTTTATTTTTATTTTTTTAATACACTGTAGCACTTTGAGGTTGTTTACTCAATGTAAAGTGCTTTTTACAAATAAAATCTATTATTATTATTATTAAAATTATGAGGCAAACGACGTTAAAATTATTGGACGAGCCACATTAAATTATACAAAGAATGACATGGCGGGCGACTTTGAAATGATGTGGCGGCCAACAAAAAATCAGGTGGCGAGCCACATAAAATGACACAGCAGGTCACATTTAAAATAAATGTGGCGGGAAAAGATGAAATGATATGGCGGACCACAACAAAATGATGTGGCGGGCTGGATTGTGTGTGACACCTGTGTGCTACATGATGAATATTGTTGAATAATACCTACAAAAAGACCTCATTTGTGGCGCTTTGTTTGCACTGGTGTTGTCCAGGGAAGTGAAATCAGTGTTTACTTTGTGCACTGAAGGAGAAGAGGACTCCGTGTTGCATTCAAGGTCACCACAACGTTCTCTTCCACAAGCCTGCACAATGAGCTTTTTTTTTTTTCAAAACAAAAACCAGCAACCTTTAGTTTGTCCTTGAGGAGCGAACATCAGCCATGCTCATGCTCGGTGCTCATGCGGCGGGAAGGAAAGTGAGAGTGAGCTCCTCACCTCTCGTGCGTCTTCCTATTTTGGAGTCTATGTGCCGATTGTAGCTGAGATAGGCTCCAGCGCCCCCGTGACCCCGAAGGGAATAAGCGGTAGAAAATGGATGGATGGATGTGCGCGTCCTCAAATGCCACGTGAGTGCAGCTGTCAGAGTTGGGTTACCTGCATCCAGCTTCATGACGTCATCACGCTGTCCCCAAAATACTCTTCTTGCGTCTATTTTTAAGTCGGCCCTCGCCACATGACAGTCACTCATCCTTTTTTTACCGCCAGCAGCAGCAGACCACGTGTCAAACATTTCAAGCGGGCCATTAATTATTGTTTGCTCTGCGGCCAAGCCTGCTTTCATCATTCAAGCCATGACTTTTTTTGTCATGTCCTCTCGGAACTACTACAACTTGTCTGTGACCTAATGTTGCATTCAAGGAAAGTAGGACAAAAACATGGCTGACCACATTTAACACAGAGATACTAGCTATATATCAGTCTACTAGGGGTGTCCCCACACAACCTCATAGTTTCTGATGTGATACTGATGTTGCAGTCGTCCGTATCGGCCGATACCAACGTTGAGCCGATACGATACATGCTTTTATTATTTAGTAGTGTGGAATGATTGACAAGGAACCGCATTGGGCTAAAAACCCAGGGGTCGAAAGCTGTACCGTATATATATATATATATATATATATATATATATATATATATATATATATATATATATATATATATATATATATATATATATACAGGTATACAAGCCCCAAAAGCAGTGAAGTTGTCATGTTGTGTAAATAAAAACAGAATACAATGATTTGCAAATCCTTTTCAACTTATATTCAATTGAATATACTGCAAAGACAAGATATTTAACGTTCACACTGAGAAACAGCGAAGCCGGCGGTGTTTCTGGGTGTTGTTGATAAATGGCTTTGGCTTTGCAAAGTAGAGTTTTAACTTGCACTGACAGATGTAGCGACCAACCGTAGTTACTGACAGTGGTTTTCTGAAGTGTTCCTGAACCCATGTGGTGATATCCTTTACACACTGATGTCGCTTACGTGCAGTGATTTCTCCAGATTCTCTGAACCTTTTGATGATATTGGACCGTAGATTGTGGAATCCCTAAATTCCTTGCAATAGCTGGTTGAGAAATGTTGTTTTTAAACAATTTGCTCAGGCATTTGTTGACAAAGTGGTGACCCTCGCCCCGTCCTTGTTTGTGAATGACTGAGCATTTCATGGAAGCTGCTTTTATACCCAATCATGGCACCCACCTGTTCCCAATTAGCCTGTTCACCTGTGGGATGTTCCGAATAAGTCTTTGATGAGCATTCCTCAACTTTCTCAGTCTTTTTTGCCACTTGTGCCAGCTTTTTTGAAACACGTCGCAGGCATGAAATGAAATGAAATGAATTATATTTATATAGTGCTTTTTCCCTAGTGACTCAAAGCGCTTTACATAGTGAAAGCCAATATCTAAGTTACATTTAAACCAGTGTGGGTGGCACTGGGAGCAGGTGGGTAAAGTGTCTTGCCCAAGGACACAACGGCAGTGACTAGGATGGCAGAAGTGGGGATTGAACCTGCAACCCTCAAGTTGCTGGCACGGCCACTCTACCAACCGAGCTATACCGCCCCGGCATCAAATTCCAAATAAGATAGTATTTACAAAAAAATAACAAAGTTTTCCAGTTTGAACGTTAAATATCTTGTCTTTGCAGTCTATTCAATTGAATATAAGTTGAAAAGGATTTTCAAATCATTGTATTCTCTTTTTATTCACCATTTACACAAGGTGACAACTTCACTGCTATTGGCTTTTGTAGCATACATTTAAATACACTTAATGGAAGGCAGCATCAATGCTGACACCTAGTGGCGTTTTATAGGTACTGCCATACAAGTAATATTGCAGAATTATGGTAAAAGGTTGACATTTGTAATGCGAAGCGAAATATGATCGTGTCGTGTCTAAAATAGCTGCTATTGCTTGGTATCGTTGCGTTCTATGGTTATCGTCACACTTTTCTCTCTTTGGGGGGGTTAGGCGGAAGAGCGAGCGCGAAAGCGTAGCCTTACGTCGGAGTCGGGCAGCAGGTCGTCCTCGTCGTCCAAGCTGCAGGAGGCGCTGTGGAAGTCCTCGGCCAGCAGCTTGCTCTCCAGCGCGGGCCCCACGTCCACAAAGGTGGTCTCCAGGTAGTCGGCGGGGCCCCAGGCGGGGGCGGCCGGGTAAAGGGACTCGAGCGTGCGGGGCAGGGAGCAGGGGTCCAGCAGCTGCTGGGGCTGCTGGACCACGTCAGGGGGGTAGGCCCTCCAGGCCAGCGGAGGGTAGGCCCGGTCCTCCTCGCACTTGACCAGGAGCCCCTTGAAGAGGTGGGGGTTCTCCCCCAGCAGGGGGTGCTCCCCCAGGAGAGGGTGCTCCAGCTCGTCGCGCTTCTCCATGGATGTAATCTGCAGAAGCACAAGGGGATTACGCTCAGGCAGATGTTTCACTCATAATCCATCTCTAATCCAATTCTCTCAGAAGACAATCCTCAGGAACGCTTGGTAAGAGACAGAGTCAGTCCTTCACGTCCCGGGCGAGGAAGAAGACCGAGGACAACATGGAGGACGTCTCTGAAGGTTTTGACGAGCGGGCGAGCTAGAGGCCGGCGGTCATTTGGGACAAGTCTTCGTGTTGAAAGTCCAGAAGGCTCCACGAGTGGAAGGTCAGACGGCACGCCGAGCTGCAGCAGCTGCACGCCATGATGATGGTCTTCTAAGTCCAAGGTCTGGATCACCACAGACCAGGAAGCCTGCGAAGAAACACAGGCGTCAGTTCTACCCTCTCCACTGAACTATTGATTAGTGATCAGAGACTGCAACTGTTTGATCGCGTTCAACTCCATGGAGAAGAAGATGTTTGAATTCTGCTCTGCTTTGGCAACTTGAAGTTTGCAAAGTATTCAAATCACACTTGATGACTTCCTGAGTTCACATCCTTCTCCTCCACTGGAGAAGATGTGATACAGGATACCTGATATCATCTGATGATTGATTACTGATACAGGACTGATACAATGTTTACATTGTTGTACATTGTTGGACATTGTTGGACACTGTTTACATTGTTGGACACTGTTTACATTGTTGGACATTGTTTACATTGTTGGACAATGTTTATATTGTTGTACATTGTTTACATTGTTGTACATTTTCGTACATTGTTTACATTGTTGGAAATTGTAGTACATTGTTTACATTGTTGGACAATGTTTACATTGTTGTACATTGTTTACATTGTTAGACAATGTTTACATTGTTGGTCAATGTTTACATTTTTGGACATTGTTGTAAATTGTTTACATTGTTGGGTAATGTTTACATTGTTGGACATTGTTGTAAATTGTTTACATTGTTGGGCAATGTTTACATTGTTAGACATTGTTGTAAGTTGTTTACATTGTTGGACAATGTTTAAATTGTTGGACAATGTTTACATTGTTGGGCAATGTTTAAATTGTTGGGCAATGTTTACATTGTTGGACAATGCTTACATTGTTGGGCAAGAGTTACATTGTTTACATTGCTGTACATTGTTTACATGGTTGGGTAATGGAAACATTGTTGGAAAAGGTTTACATTGTTTGGCATTGTTAACATTGTTGGACATTTTTTATATTGTTGGACATTTTTTACATTGTTGTATATTGTTTATATTGTTGGACAATGTTTACATTGTTGTACATTGTTTACATTGTTGGATAATGTGTACATTGTTGGACATTTTTTACATTGTTGTATATTGTTTATGTTGTTGGACAATGTTTACATTGTTGTACTTGTTTACATTGTTGGATAATGTGTACATTGTTGGACATTTTTTACATTGTTGTATATGGGGACGGCGTGGCCCAGTTGGGAGACTGGCCGTGCCAGCAACCTGAGGGTTTCTGGTTCGATCCTCACCTTCTACCAACTTTGTCACGTCCGTTGTGTCCTTGAGCTTCACCCTTGCTCCTGATGGGTCGTGATAAGCGCCTTGCATGGCAGCTCCCGCCATCAGTGTGTGAATGTGTGTGTGAATGTGGAAATAGTGTCAAAGCGCTTTGAGTACCTTGAAGGTAGAAAGCGCTATACAAGTATAACCCATTGTTTACATTGTTGTACATTGTTTACATTGTTGGACAATGTTTACATTGCTTACATTGTTGTACATTGCTTAAATTGTTGGACATTGTTTACATTGTTGGACATTGTTGGACAGTTTTAACATTGTTGGGCGATGTTTACATTGTTGTACATTGCTTACATTGTTGGACAATGTTTACATTGTTGGACAGTTTTAACATTGTTGGGCGATGTTTACATTGTTGGACATTGTTTACATTCTTGGATAATGTTTACATTGTTGTACATTTTTTACATTGTTGTATATCGTTTACATTGTTGGACAATGTTTACATTCTTGGCGTGGCGAAGTTGGTAGAGTGGCCGTGCCAGCAATCAGAGGGTTGCTGGTTACTGGGGTTCAATCCCCACCTTCTACCATCCTAGTCACGTCCGTTGTGTCCTTGGGAAAGACACTTCACCCTTGCTCCTGATGGCTGCTGGTTAGCGCCTTGCATGGCAGCTCCCGCCATCAGTGTGTGAATGTGTGTGTGAATGGGTGAATGTGGAAATAGTGTCAAAGCGCTTTGAGTACCTTGAAGGTAGAAAAGCGCTATACAAGTATAACCCATTTATTATTTATTTATCATTGTTGGACATTTTTTACATTGTTGTATATTGTTTACATTGTTGGACATTTTTTACACTGTTGTACAATGTTTACATTGTTTATATTGTTTACAACATTGGACAATGTTTACATTGTTGACAATGTTTACATTGTATGATAATGTTTACATTGTTGCACAACAATGTAGTATGTCACTGCGCACCTCAGGACAAACCTGACTCCCCTATTCCATCATGGAAGGCTTAAATACCCATGTCCACACACACACACACACACACACACACACACACACACACACACACACACACACACACACACACACACACACACACACACACACACATACATGTCTTGCCTACTTTGTGTGGACCCACGTTTGGTTAGTACAGAGGTCGGCAACCCGCGTTTAGCGCCGCCCTAGTGGCTCTCTGGAGCTTTTTCAGAAATGTATGAAAAATGGAAAAAGATGAGGGGAAAACAGTCTATTTTTTGTTTTAATATGGTTTCTGTAGGAGGACAAACATGACACAAACCTCCCTAATTGTTATAAAGCACACTGTGTGTATTAAACATGCTTCACTGATTCGAGTATTTGGCGAGCACCGTTTTGTCCTACTAATTTTGGCGGTCCTTGAACTCACCGTAGTTTGTTTACATTTATAACTTTCTAGGACGTGTTTTATGCCACTTCTTTTTCTGTCTCATTTTCTCCACCAAACTTTTAAGGTTGTGCATGAAAGGTGAGTTTTGTTGATGTTATTGACTTGTTGGAGTGCTAATCAGACATATTTGGTCACTGCATGACTG